>NC_056628.2:117817429-118118719 GCF_002870075.4 Lactuca sativa
CGCAAGAATGGGCTCCTTTGGAACCCTAAAACCACTAGCCTTGTCCTACAACAACTTAGATGCAATCCTTAGGGCTTATAACACTTATATAAAGTGTTTATCATATTCTAGGATGTCTTAACATTTTCAATTAGTAGTTTAAGACTAATTGGGTGCATCTATGTGTGATTATATGTTCATTAGGATCATCGCATGTTTACAAGTTTTCACTTGACACTTAGCAATCCTACACCGTTCAGTTCATTCAAACCACCATCTACAGGTGAGTTCATACCCCTTAATCAATGTTTTAAATGACTTTAAATGCTTTAATGGGGGGGGGGATACAAGTAGAAAACAACATGCTATAGAATCAATCACAGGTGATGTATAACTGTGTTTTCATCCAACTAATTTCACATGCTTCAAAATGTGATGTATGAAATGATTTTCTATCTTAAAAATACTTTGTTATCAAATGTATTACTTTAGAAATGTTTATTAAAATCACATCAAGTCATTGTTAATTATTGTTCAAAACTCTTAAATGTCTTACAAAACCATTTTCGTCTTCTTAAACAAAACTATATCTATACACTTGTGTTCTTATATATGCATTGATATGATAACTTTCATCCTTCATTCAGTTTCCCACACTCTTGTGTAGCAAGGGTGTATAAACCTGCTTGGACAAACAATTACCTTCCAGTTAACTATTATAGGGATAGTTAGGAGATACAAAACATTATTCCTATTACAAGGAATTACACCAGAGTCAGTTCATTCATGAGTCTACACTATACATTACATGTTACATGAATACGTCTACATCGATACGCTTACATGAATACAATTACATATATGTACATTTATTTGTATACACTTACATGGATACTTGTACCTAGATTCTATATGATGAGTTACTAGTACATACCATACGTGTAAATTGTTTTGCCTATCCTAATGCAAAAGGATAACTAGACGGGACTAACCATTCTGAAACCCACCTGTTAGCAACAGAGGTAATGAACATCTACGGATGCCTACTGTTAATACTTATACTACGAGTACCTTTACAAGATTAACCATTCCTTAAACCTGCTGCCAGATACAGAGGAAAATGAATCTACGGATGTTCAAGGTTATACCTTTCGGCAGTCGCGATGTCGAGTTGATCCTAATACAAAAGGATAACACTTACATGATTATATTTTTCCTATTACTTTATTTTGATACATTCACATAAACGATGAGTTAGACTAAGTACTGTTAGTAATAGTCAAAAAGAAGGAAAAACTATCATTGTTATAGCAAAACATTCGGGTCTTTGTAGAAGACTACATTTTATACTAGTAGGAAATATGAGATTTTCTAGGGTTTTCATATTTATATCAACTGTTTCATTCAAAGATTTACATGGCATTCATACCAGCTTTCCAAAACAAGGCAATGACACTTAAATACTTATGAATTCACCAGCTTTACGCTGATACTCGCTTTCAAAATAATTTGTATTCTCAGGTCACCAGTAGACAGGTATGATGGCCGGGTTTTGAGAAGACGGAGCACAGACAAGACTCGTCTTTTATTTTGATTACATATTTTGGTGTCTTATTACAATTAAAGAACACACATGTATTAAAACTTTACTTTTAATGCAATGGATGATGTTGTTGCTTGTTTACTACTTTACACTGTTATGATACTTCACATGACGTCCTCCACCCCGGAACGTTTCCGCCGTTCTTGGTTTTGGGGTGTGACAGATTGGTATCAGAGCATTGTTTATAGTGAATATAGTATATCAACCCATAAAAGATATACCAACTATAAATACATTAAAACGCTCTGTCTAAGAGTTTATACTTTTAAATACTAAAATATTTAAGTAAGTATACGTGCCTGCATTCATACTAAAATCGGTGTCACAACGACAAGAACAAAAGTATTACGATTGTTGAATATCACAAGTAAGCCTGGGGATATATGGTCAGTCTTGGGAATGGCATAGCCTGATCATGTACTTTAACTGCATATACGTAGGTTGTACCTTAACTTTACATGGCCATACTTTCAAGATTGACCTCATGCCGGTCCCAATTAAATGTTTCGACGTTATCATCGGCATGGATTGGTTGAGTCTTCTTCGCGTCGACATCATGTGCTTTGAAAAAGCAGTTTGTCTTAACCTTCCTAACAACGAAACCTTAGTTATCTATGGCAACAAACCTAGTACGAGCCTTCGCATCATTTCGTGCATCCAACCCCAGAAGTGCTTGCGAAAGGAATATCATGCATTCCTCGCACACATCGTCGATACGAGTCAAGAAGTGAAAGACATTAAGAAAATCCCTGAAGTACGCGACTTTCCCGACATCTTCCCAGAAGAACTTCCCGGATTACCACCACAATGCCAAGTCAAGTTCAGAATCGACTTAGTGCCAGGAGCTACTCCCGTAGCCAAATCTCCTTATCGTCTGGCACCGGCTGAGATGCAGGAACTTTCCAGTCAGCTTAACGAACTTCTCAAGAAGGGATTCATTAGGCCAAGCTTCTCACCATGGGGAGCACCGGTCTTGTTCGTCAAGAAGAAGGATGGATCATTTCGTATGTGCATCGACTACAATGAACTCAACAAGCTTACCATTAAAAATCGTTATCCTTTGCCCCGCATTGACGATTTATTTGATCAACTTCAAGGAGCCAACTACTTCTCGAAGATAGATCTACGATCCGGATATCACCAACTACGAGTGTTAGAGGAGGATGTTCCCAAGACAGCCTTCCGAGCTCGTTATGGACACTACGAGTTTGTGGTGATGCCGTTCAGATTAACTAACACGCCTGCAGTATTCACGGATCTGATGAATGGGGTGTGTCGTCCTTACTTGGATCAGTTCGTCATTGTTTTCATTGGTGACATACTTATCTACTCTCGTAGTAAGGAGGAGCATAGTCAACGTTTGCGACAAGTCCTCGAAACATTACGTTCGGAGAAGCTCTACGCGAAGTTCTCGAAATGAGAATTTTGGATTCGACGAGTCGAATTCTTAGGGCACGTGGAACCTTCCAAAATCAAGGCCATTGAGAACTGGTCAGCACCAAAGATACCTACAAAAATTCGTGAATTTCTAGGTCTCGCTGGCTACTATCGCAGGTTCATTCAGAACTTCTCCCGCATAGCTAAACCTCTTACAACCCTAACCCTGAAAGGCATGGCCTTTGACTGGGAAGAGAAACAGGAAAGAGCGTTCCAAACTCTCAAGCGAGCCTTGTGCGCCACACCAATACTATCCCTCCCCGAAGGGATAGAAGACTTCGTTGTCTATTATGATGCATCAAATCAAGGACTGGGATGTGTTCTGATACAGCGAGGTAAAGTCATAGCCTATGCCTTGAGACAGTTGAAGACACATGAGGTTAACTATACCACCCACGACCTTGAGCTAGGAGCAGTTGTGTTTGCTCTGAAGATCTGGAGACACTACCTGTATGGTACAAAAAGCACGATCTTTACAGACCACAAAAGTCTACAACACATTTTCGACCATAAGGAGCTCAACATGAGACAACGACGGTGGGTTGAGCTACTCAGTGATTACGAGTGCGAAATTCGTTATCATCCGGGTAAAGCCAATGTAGTAGCCGACGCCCTAAGTCGGAAAGAATATGCTGGTCATAGAGTCAAATCTTTGACTCTAACTATCCATTCACACTTGTCCACGCAAATTAAGGAGGCTCAGCTCGACACTTTGAAACCTGAAAATGTGGCAGGGGAATCCCTGAGAGGGATGGATAAGAACTTGGAAGTCAAGGGTGGCGGAGCCATATACCTCATGGATCGGATCTGTACACCGAAACACGGTGGCTTCAAAGACTTGGTCATGACCGAAGCTTACAACACTCGTTATTCCGTCCACCCAAGTTCAGATAAGACGTATCTGGATCTTAAAAAGTTGTACCGGTGGCCTAACATGAAAGCAGATATTGCTACCTTTGTAAGTAAATGCCTTACTTGCGCGAAGGTAAAGGTTGAATACCAGAAACCCTCCGGTCTTCTACAGCAACCAGAGATACCAGAATGGAAGTGGGAGCGGATCACTATGGACTTCATAACCAAGTCTCCCAAGACAACGGGTGGACTGGATACCATATGGGTCATCGTCGACAGATTGACCAAGTCTGCACACTTCCTACCCATCAAAGAAATCGACAAAAAGGAGAAACTTCCGAGGATCTACATTAGGGAGATTGTACGACTGCACGGTGTTCCCATATCCATTATCTCAGATAGAGATAGTAGATTCACTTCTAGGTTCTGGCAGTCGCTACAAAGTTCCCTAGGAACTAGGCTGGACATGAGTACAACCTACCATCCAAAGAGTGACGGACAAAGTGAGAGAACTATCCAAACCTTAGAAGATATGTTGTGAGCCTGTGTGATTGACTTAGTTCTACTGAAGGTCTCACCCTGGAAGGGCTTGATACGCTTCGGAAAGCATGGGAAGCTCAATCCAAGATACATAGGGCCTTTTGAGATTCTTGCCCGAATCAGCCCAGTAGCTTACAAACTCAATCTACCACGCGAACTCAGTAACATACATTCTACCTTCCACGTCTCGAACTTGAAAAAGTGTCTGTCCGACGAGACTCTTGTTATTCCACTCGACGAGATCGAGATCAACGAGAGCCTCAACTTCGTGGAGGAACCACTAGAGATCATGGACCGAGAGGTCAAGCAAACAAAGCAGAGCCGTATCCCGATAGTGAAGGTTCGCTGGAACGCCAAACGAGGACCTGAATTCACTTGAGAACGAGAGGATCAGATGAAACTGAAATATCCTCATCTTTTTGCTTAGTTGTTTGTAACTTCTTATTTGCTTAAATTCTAATTTTGGGACAAAATTCCTTCTAACAAGGGGATGATGTGACAACCCGAAATTTCCATTCTGTACAAACAATATCAAGTCAATAGAAGTTAGAACAGTTGTAGTAAATTTTCAGACTTTTTAGCATAGGTTTGAGTATTTCAGGATTTACTCTCAAAGAGATATCAGGAGAGATGACGCACTAGGGTTTTGTGCAACTCTGTTATTTCAAAACTCTATGATATTAGAGTTCATTTCGTGAATAAAATATTTTCTGCCAAAAATCCCAGGAGTATATATAGGATTCTGAGCCATATTTATTCATTAGTTCCATTTCCATCTAGAGAAAAGCAGAATTCTCTCTCACGGATCTTCGGACTTTCGTTCCAAAACGTAAGTGCTTCCATCTAGTTGTATTATAGAGCTTAATATGTGCTTAATAACATAGAAATCATATCAAAACAACAAGATTTAAGAGTTTACCACCCAAGAACATCTTGGACCGTAAACCCTTTTATAAGGGACAAATGAGTGCCTAGTCCTTTCCTCTTGATATGAAACTAGATTAGACTCGTATACTAATGCATTTAGGACTAGAAAGCACACATGAACACTAAGAGTAAGGTGTTCATGGCCCAAGAAGTTCTTGGATCGTGAACTCCAAACTCAAGGGCCAAAAGGTGCTTTAAACCCTCCTAAAGCCCAGGACAAATAGCCTTCGTTTACTCCTAGTTAATTTTGGGACTTTAAATCATCAAAAACCCATCCCAAGGAGAGATTACGGCCGTAATGTCTAAGGTTTTTGGTCCTTGGGCCGTGAACATCAAAGAAGGGTACCAAAGTGTGCCTAAGGCCTTCATTAGCCTTAGATAATTGCCTAAAACCTATCCTAGATGAGCATGGGACTTGAAAACACCAAATAAACCTAAGCTTAGGAGCTTACGGCCATAAACTCCTTGTTGTTATGGCATTGAAGAGTAAACTCAAGAATGAGGTCCTTTGGAACCCTAAAACCACTAGCCTTGTCCTACAACAACTTAGATGCAATCCTTAGGGCTTATAACACTTATATAAAGTGTTTATCATGTTCTAGGATGTCTTAACATTTTCAATTAGTAGTTTAAGACTAATTGGGTTCATCTATGTGTGATTATATGTTCATTTGGATCATAGCGTGTGTACAAGTTTTCACTTGACACTTAGCAATCCTACACCGTTCAGTTCATTCAAACCACCTTGTACAGGTGAGTTCATACCCCTTAATCAATGTTTTAAATGATTTTAAATGCTTTAATGGGGGGGGGATACAAGTAGAAAACAACATGCTATATAATCAATCACATGTGATTTATAATTGTGTTTTCATCCAACTAATTTCACATGCTTCAAAATGTGATGTATGAAATGGTTTTCTATCTTAAAAATACTTTGTTATCAAATGTATTACTTTTGAAATGTTTATTAAAATGACATCAAGTCATTGTTAATTATTGTTGAAAACTCTTAATGTCTTACAAAACCATTTTCATCTTCTTAAACAAAACTATATCTATATACTTATGTTCTTATATATGCATTGATCTGATAGCTTTCATCCTTCATTCAGTTTCCCACACTCTTGTGTAGCAAGGGATAGTTAGGAGATACAAAACATTATTCCTATTACAAGGAATTACACCAGAGTCAGTTCATTCATGAGTCTACACTATACATTATATGTTACATGAATACGTCTACATCGATATGCTTACATGAATACATTTACATATATGTACATTTATTTGTATACACTTACATGGATACTTGTACCTAGATTCTATATGATGAGTTACTAGTACATACCATTCATGTAAATTGTTCTACCTATCCTAATGCAAAAGGATAACTAGACGGGACTAACCATTCCGAAACCCACCTGTTAGCAACAGAGGTAATGAACATCTACGGATGCCTACGGTTAATACTTATACTACGAGTACCTTTATGGGACTAACCATTCCTTAAACCTCCTGCCAGATACAGAGGAAAATGAATCTACAGATGTTCAAGTTTATACCTTTCGGCAGTCGCAATGTCGAGTTGATCCTAATACAAAAGGATAACACTTACATGATTATATTTTTCCTATTACTTTATTTTGATACATTCACATAAACGATGAGTTAGACTAAGTATTGTTAGTAATAGTCAAGAAGAAGGAAAAACTATCATTGTTATAGCAAAACATTCGGGTCTTGGTAGAAGACTACATTTTATACTAGTAGGAAATATGGAATTTTCTAGGGTTTTCATACTTATATCAACTGTTTCATTCAAAGATTTAAATGGCATTCATAACAACTTTCTAAAACAAGGCAATGACACTTAAATACTTATGAATTCACCAGCTTTACGCTGATACTCGCTTTCAAAATAACTTGTATTCTCAGGTCACCAGTAGACAGGTACGATGGCCGGGTTTTGAGAAGATGGAGCACAGACAAGACTCGTCTTTTATTTTGATTACATATTTTGGTGTCTTATTACAATTAAAGAACACACATGTATTAAAACTTTACTTTTAATGCAATAGATGATGTTGTTGCTTGTTTACTACTTTACACTGTTATGATACTTCACATGACGTCCTCCACCCCAGAATGTTTCCGCCGTTCTTGGTTTTTGGGTGTGACGGATTGGTATCAGAGCATTGTTTATAGTGAATATAGTATATCAACCCATAAAAGATATACAAACTATAAATACATTAGGATTAAAACGCTCTGTCTAAGAGTTTATACTTTTAAATACTAAAATATTTAAGTAAGTATACGTGCCTGCATTCACACTAAAATCGGTTTCACAACGAAAAAAACAAAAGTATTATGATTGTTGAATATCACAAGTAAGCCTGGGGATATATGGTCAGTCTTGGGAATGGCATAGCCTGATCAACTATGCTGGTCCAAGGAGTGATTAGCATATGCCCAAGAATGGTTGTGATGTGGCAACAAGTCTAAAAACTTACCAACACAACCATAAACAAATACCATAGGGGTATTTGGTCTTACTGTAATTATCTTAGTCAGTTCGTCTATTTAGCTATTTCTTATATCTCCTTTCTCACGTAGATTTTAATGGCTGGATTTCACAATGGCTATCCGTACTTCCCAAACCAAGGCAATACTGGATGGCTAGAGGAAGAACCATAAGATGATCACCCAATCCCTTTGGATGATCACCATGCTTAGGGTTTTTCTGATAGTTCAGAATCGGAGCCGGAAGTCGATAACCTACCTCCAACTGCTCAATACCCAAACCTGAACCCCCGTCCCGAATTTCAAGGACACACACCTTTGTGGGCCACTATGTTGAATAGATGGAGTCAGGAACAGGGTCAACCCATTCCCTACAATGGAGACAGAAGTTGCTACAACCTCACCGAGGGAGGTTCTGCTGATAGGGTCCTACCCATCATGGTTCGTAGGATTTCTAGGAACACGATACTTGGTCAATCAACTATCAATCGAGTCTTGGAGATTGATGCCAACTCTGGCGTTAACACAGTCCGCATTCGCCAACTAGAGTCTGCTCATGAAAGGACTCTGGTCCGTAATGCAGCTCTGCAGAGAGAACTTGCTGAAACTCAAGCTGAGGTGAGGGAACTTCGAGCTCAGCAAGCAAGAACTGACAGGCGTATGAGGGACATGGAACGCCTACTATCGGGATCAAGAACTCATACTAGCAGTTCTCGTCGCCGATAGAATCTCATCGACTCATCTTTTGGATATAACCTAGTTTATGTAAAAACTTTGGTCTAATTTCCTATCTTTGTAAATCTTAGACCCGTCAGGTCTTGATCTAGTCATAATTCTGTCAAAATTTTCCTATCTTGGTTGATGTAAGGCCTACTTCTAGGCCACTTTTCCCGAACTTGTTACATTTGTAATCCCAGTATTATTGACAGATATCTAATCATATGGAAATTATTATCCAAATGTTATCATCTGCATTTAGTTATACTATTCATTGTGTTGTTGGACTAAGGGGAGTTAGTCCATGAGTCATTCTCATTATTCATCTATTCTTATCCATGCTGTCATCTTTTAAATGTATAGTTAAAGATGCTGCCACGCAGGAATCCCAGGCGTAACCCAAATAAGGAAACGCCGATACCACCACCTCAACCTCCTCAACCACCTTCTCCTTTCGATGTCACTATGTTCCAGGCAGCCTTCACAGCAGCAGTAGCAGCTGCTGTGTCAGCCATCAATGCTCCTGTCCCTAGTGGATCGGGAACAGGTGCACATCCCTCAAACCACGGCGAAAGCCATGGACATCCCCGGGAATGCACCTACAAGGACTTCACGAACGCCAAACCCTGAAACTTCAATTGAACTGGTGGGGTTATGGTGTTAAGACAATGGTTTGAAAAGACGGAAGCGGTCTTTAAAATCTGTGCCTGCTCGGAGGGCAACAAGGTCAAGTTTGCTACTTGTACCTTCTCTGACAGAGCACTAACGTGGTGAAATGGCCATGTTAAGTCTCTGACTTTAGTGGTGGCAAATTCCATCAACTAGGAACACTCGAAGGCCATGTTGATGAGAGAGTACTGTCCTCGAGGGGAAATACAAAAACTCGAACAGGAACTCTGGGGTCTACAAATGGTTGGATCCAACATATTAGCCTACACAAATAGGATCTGTGATCTGGAAACTCTATGCCCTGATATGGTTGCTCTCGAAAGCAAGAAGATAGAGAGATGTATATGGGGACTGTCTCCCCAGATCCAGTCAAGTGTGTTAGCTTCCAAGCCTGCCACTTTTGATAGTGCCAAGGAACTGGCACAGTCTCTCATAGACCACGGGAAACACCGGAACCCAACAATCCCTACACCCCAGCCACAAAGGGACAACAACAACAAGAAAGGGTGGAACAAGAGGAAAAGAGGGGATTCGCAAGAATCCTCCAAGAGACAACAACTTGTGGCAATCAATGCTGCCATGGCAACTCCCGTTGTCCCTGCGAACCCCTTACCAGCAAGAACTTATGCTGAAACTCTCCCGAAGTGCAACAAATGCAACTTCCACCACCACGGACCTTGCAAGGACATTCAGTGCTCTACTGCAACAGGAAGGGGCATACAGCCCGTTTCTTCAAGGTTCTAGTGGCGCAGACCGCCCAAGTTCCTAACGCCGGCGTGGGCCAATCTTGCTACGGTTGTGGCGAGGTGGGCCACTACAAGAGGAACCGACCTAAGGCGGGGATGGATGGAGGAGTTGGAAGAGTTATGGCCATGGGCCACGAGGAAGCGGTAGCTGATCCTACGATAGTTACTGGTACGTTTCTCCTCGATAACTCATATGCTTGCATACTTTTTGACAGTGGAGCGGAGAAAAGTTTTGTAAGTCATAAATTTGCACACCTGCTTAAACAAAAACTATGTGCATTAGATAATTCATTCACGGTAGAAATGGCAAACGGGAAAACGGAGAGTACTAACTGCATATACGTAGGTTGTACTTTAACTTTACATGGCCATACTTTCAAGATTGACCTCATGTCGGTCCCAATTAAATGTTTCGACATTATCATCGGCATGGATTGGTTGAGTCTTCCTCGCGCCGACATCATGTGCTTTGAAAAAGCAGTTCGTCTTAACCTTCCTAACAACGAAATCTTAGTTATCTATGGCGACAAACCTAGTACGAGCCTTCGCATCATTTCGCGCATCCAAGCCCAGAAGTGCTTGCGAAAGGAATATCATGCATTCCTCGCACACATCGTCGATACGAGTCATGAAGTGAAAGACATTCAGAAAATCCCCGAAGTACACGACTATCCTGTGACAACCCAAAAATTTCCATTCGGTAAAACCATCCACTACAATTTAAGTCAAATCTATATCAACTAACTATCAAACTTTTGGGATAAGTTTGAGTGTTTTAAGGTTAGTGCTCCAGAGGATATCAGGAGAGAGGATACACTAGGGTTTAATATGTTGCAATAAGTGCCCAAACCTTCAAGAGTTTGAAATATTACAGTCCAAAAATGGTATTCGGACCAAAAACCCTCAAGGCTATATAAAGAAAATTTAGCCATTTTGGATTCATTTGTTACATTTCTAGTTAGAGATAAGTTGATTTTCTCTCTCAAGGATCTTCACCCGATCACCCCCAACTGTGAGTACTTCAACCTAGAGTGTATATAAGTGTGTTATATGCCTTAGTAACATGAAAATCAAGCCAAAACAACAAGATTTGGGAGTTTACCGCCCAAGAACATCTTGGAGAGTAAACTCCTTTATAAGGGCCAAAATGTGCCCAATGTCCCTCCAAGCCTTTGGACTAAACCTAGGGACTACCATTACTTGTTTTAGACCCCCAAAACATTAAGAAACAAGGCAAGAAGTGAGTTCACAGCCAAGGAAGTTCTTGGGCCGTGAACTCCATTTTAGGGTGCCAAAATGCCCTAAATGCCTTCCATAAGCCACGAGACAAGCATAGAACTTTACCTAGATGTGTTTAGGACCTAAAACAAACAAAATACCAACACCCACAAGTGTTTACGGCTGCAAACAGATGACCAAATGGTCTATGGGCCGAAAACTCAAGTTAGGGGTGTTTTGATGCCACAAACACTTCCAAGGGCTTAGGCATGAATTTAGAATGCTTCTTTATGACCTTTAGGACCCTCATAAGTAAATTTGGCCAGGAGTTTACGGTAGTAAACTCATTTGGGCCGTGAACACCCCAAAAGTGCCAAAAGAAGTGGTCTTTCTCATCCTAGGGTAGAGCTAATGTCCCTAAATAATTCCCTAGCTTTCATACTTGCACTAACCCATGAGTAACCATGAGTTTACGGCCGTAAACTCCCTTGGGCCATGAACTCATGGTAGTAAACTCATAAGTGCCCTTATACCCTCCTATGTTGAATCACATGTGATTCCAACACTTGGTTAAGGTGTTTCCTAGTCCCGTAAGGTGTTTCCTTTCATATAGTTGTTGTAAACACTATCTTTATGTCAATATGTGTCCTTAAATATCATTTAGGACTTATTGTGTCTCGGAACTTCATTCATGGAACTTCTCCTCCGTACGTGCATACCTGTTTGAATCACCCACATCAGGTGAGTTCATACCCCGTAATGAATCTTTTAACTATTTTAATTGTTTTAAGGGGGGGGGGGGAATACAAGTTGAACACAATGATAATTGTGTAATTATTTGTTGTTAAACATTCTTTCAAAATGTTACTTATGTTATTTATAAGTTGTTAAAACATTTCAAAACTCTTCTAAAGGTTATGTTACTTTATAGTTATACAAAACTCCATTTTAAAGTATAAGCATAACTTTGTAGATAAATGAGTCTTTTCAGTAACAGTCCAGTTAGAGCATTAGTAAACTATTATAGGTATAGTTTAGAAGAATGCTATTCATTACTTCTAGTACAATGAAGCACACACAGAGTCAATATCAGAATAGAACAGAACAGAACAGAACATAATAGAACATAACTAACAAGTTAATTTTCTATAGCATGACAACACACAGACATGATCTAACTTTAATGTGAATTACACGGCTTGCATGGATTTGCTCGGGTCGCGTTTGGTTCCCTCAATCTCCATACATGAGAGCGGTTAGTAGGGGTTCCAGGTTTCACATTATGACCGTAATAAAACAATTATGTTTTTTTAGGTTAATAGTACCTCCGTATGTCATTATAAACGACATCAGGGTACTCATTTCTTCCATTACTTTCATAAAGTGTCGGTAACACTTGAAGGTCAATCTATTTTCTATTCGAGATAGGTTATAAACTAGGGAGAATGTACTTTACAGTTGACAAAGGAACAGTAGAGTCTTGGTAGAAGACTGCTTTCATAACAGTAGAGTCTTGGTAGAAGACTGCTTTCATAACAGTAGAGTCTTGGTAGAAGACTGCTTTCAAAACAATTGAGTCTTAGTAAAAGGCTAGTTTTAAAAAGTTAGAACCATGATGCTAACCTTATGATTCTATAATGTATACCCTATAGGATACATATATGCTAAGTAGATTCCGACAGCTAATAGGATGTGTGTTCTTCGATGTACGTCCTGTTCCCGTTGGATGTGGGTTTACACCAAGGTCACCCAATCTACTATCTACCCGACTCTGTATATATTTATGCTTAGTATACATTAAGTCATCATAAGGGTACCAAGTATGGATCAGGTCATAGGACACTAGAGTCAATGCACAGTTTTTCTAGTACAAAACTTTCGTTTCAAAGTCAGTAATTTTGATATACAAAACTAGCGATTTCCCAGTTAAGGGCTTAATCCATTTTATTAAGCCAGTATAGTTTTAAAGACTTTAAGTGAGTTAACTCTATAACACCTTAGTTTATACACCATGTTTATATATAAAACTAATATCCGACAACTAATAGGATGTGTGTTCTTCGTTGTACATCCTGTTCCCGTTGGATGTGGGTTTACACCGAGGTCACCTAATCTATTATCTACCCGATACCAAATTATATATAGCAGTATAAACAAAGCTATTATAAAAGTAATCACCATAGTCAATATTTTATTATAAGAAATATAGGTTTTCTTAAAAGGAACTCTCCATTAGACATGAAGGAACCATTATAAATAACTCCATGAGTAACAAGTGAATACACCCAAGTTATATATGACAACGATCTAACAACCAATGGAATATGTGTTATCCGCCGTACTTACTGTACCCCGTCGGGTTGTAGGTTGAGGGCAGATGTGCATAATCGATTGTTTGTTTACTCCAAGTATATATAACTTGTACCCACTTATTACGCATAGAAAGGCTTGTAGTGTCATTTTACTCAAATCCCGTTTTAAGTAGGAAATATATGATTTTCTAGAGGAACAGGCAAACTTTACAAAACAACACTTTACAGCTTACATCACTTTACATATACATTTTTAACCACATTTTTTACAGCTTACTCACATCACTAAAATCTTATGAACTCACCAGCTTAATTGCTGATCAACTCTTTCAAATAACTTGTATTCTCAGGAGACTATTAGACAGGTGCTCGTGCTGGGACTTCAGAAGATGAGGCATTATAGCTTCAAGTCTTGTTTTGTTATTTGTTTATGACTTCTATGTTTTGTGAACACATACATTGTAAACACTTTCTTTCTAAATGAAATGATTGTTCATTACTTGCTTACCATATACATATCTCGTGATACTTGACATGACGTCATCCACCCCCGAACGTTTCCGCCGTTCCGGTTTTGGGGTGTGACATTTCCCGACATCTTCCCAGAAGAACTTCCCGGATTACCACCACAACGCCAAGTCGAGTTCAGAATTGACTTAGTGCCAGGAGCTACTTTCGTAGCCAAATCTCCTTATCGTCCGGCACCGGCCGAGATGCTGGAACTTTCCAGTCAGCTTAACGAACTTCTCAAGAAGGGATTCATTAGGCCAAGATTCTCACCATGGGGAGCACCGGTCTTGTTCACAAGAAGAAGGGTGGATCGTTTCGTATGTGCATCGACTACAGAGAACTCAACAAGCTTACCATTAAAAATCATTATCCTTTGCCCCGCATTGACGATTTATTTGATCAACTTCAAGGAGCCAACTACTTCTCGAAGATAGATATATGATCCGGATATCACCAACTACGAGTGTTAGAGGAGGATGCTCCCAACACAGCCTTCCGAGCTCATTATGGACACTACGAGTTTGTGGTGATGCCGTTCAGATTAACTAACGCGCCCGCATTATTCATGGATCTGATGAATAGGGTGTGTCGTCCTTACTTGGATCAGTTCGTCATTGTTTTCATTGATGACATACTTATCTACTCTCGTAGTAAGGAGGAGCATAGTCAACATTTGCGACAAGTCCTCGAAACATTACATTCGGAGAAGCTCTACGCGAAGTTCTCGAAATGCGAATTTTGGATTCGACGAGTCGAATTCTTAGGGCACGTGGTTAGCGAAGAAGGTATACATGTGGACCCTTCCAAAATCAAGGTCATTGAGAATTGGTCAGCACCGAAGACACCTACAGAAATTCATCAATTTCTAGGTCTCGCTGGCTACTATCACAGGTTCATTCAGAACTTATCCCGCATAGCTAAACCTCTTACCACCCTGACCCAGAAAGGTGTGGCCTTTGACTGGGAAGCGAAACAGGAAAGAGCGTTCCAAACGCTCAAGCGAGCCTTGTGCACCGCACCAACACTATCCCTCCCCGAAGGGATAGAAGACTTCGTTGTCTATTGCGATGCATCAAATCAAGGACTCGAATGTGTTCTAATGTAGCGAGGTAAAGTCATAGCCTATGCCTTGAGACAGCTAAAGACACATGAGGTTAACTATACCACCCACGATTTTGAGCTAGGAGCAGTTGTGTTTGCTCTGAATATCCGGAGACACTAATAGTATGGTACAAAAAGCACGATCTTTACAGACCACAAAAGTCTACAACACATTTTCGACCAGAAGGAACTCAACATGAGACAACGACGGTGGGTCGAGCTACTCAGTGATTACGAGTGTGAAATTCGTTATCATCCGGGTAAAGCCAATGTAGTAGTCGACGCCCTAAGTCAGAAAAAATATGTTGGTCGTAGAGTCAAATCTTTGACTCTAACTATCCATTCACACTTGTCCATGCAAATTAAGGAGGCTCAGCTCGACGCTTTGAAACCTAAAAATGTGGCAGGCGAATCCCTGAGAGGGATGGATAAGAACTTGTAAGTCAAGGGTGGTGGAGCCTTATACCTCATGGATCGGATCTGGACACCGAAACACGGTGGCTTCAGAGACTTGGTCATGACCGAAGCTTACAACACTCGTTATTCCGTCCACACAGGTTCAGATAAGACGTATCTTGATCTTAAAAAGTTGTACTGGTGGCCTATCATGAAAGCAGATATTGCTACCTTCGTAAGTAAATGCCTTACTTTCGCGAAGGTAAAGGTCGAATACCAGAAACCCTCCGGTCTTCTACAGCAACCGGAGATACCAGAATGGAAGTGGGAGCGGATCACTATGGACTTCATAACCAAGTCTCCCAAGAAAACGGGTGGATTGGATACCATATGGGTCATCGTCGACAGATTGACCAAGTCTGTACACTTCCTACCCATCAAAGAAATCGACAAAAAGGAAAAACTTACGAGAATCTACATTAGGGAGATTGTACGACTGCACGGTGTTCCCATATCCATTATCTCAAATAGAGATAGTAGATTCACTTCTAGGTTCTGGCAGTCGCTACAAAGTTCCCTAGGAACTAGGTTGGACATGAGTACAACCTACCATCCAAAGACCGACGGACAAAGTGAGAGAACTATCCAAACCTTAGAAGATATGTTGCGACCCTGTGTGATTGACTTTGGGAATGCTTGGGATACTCATCTACCCCTTGTCGAATTTTCCTACAACAACAATTATCACATGAGCATAAAGGCAGCTCGTTTCGAAGCCCTTTATGGCCGAAAGTGCAGATCCCCTCTGTGATGGGCTGAGGTGGGTGATACCCAGTTAGCTAAGGGACAAGTTCCTGAAAGAACTCTCACGAGTCCGGAGATCATTCGGGAAACGACAGAGAAGATTATTCAAATTCGTGAACGATTGAAAGCCTCTAGAGACCGACAGAAAAGCTACGCTGACAAGCGAAGGAAACCATTGTAATTCCAGGTGGGCGACGGAGTTCTACTGAAGGTCTCACCCTGGAAGGGCTTGATACTCTTTGGAAAGCATGGGAAGCTCAATCCAAGATGCATAGGGCCTTTTGAGATTCTTGCCCAAATCGGCCCAGTAGCTTACAAACTCAATCTACCGCGCGAACTTAGTAACATACATTCTACCTTCCACGTCTCGAACTTGAAAAAGTGTCTGTCCGACGAGACTCTTGTTATTCCACTCGACGAGATCGAGATCAACGAGAGCCTCAACTTCGTGGAGGAACCAGTAGAGATCATGGATCGAGAGGTCAAGCAAACAAAGCAGAGCCGTATCCCGATAGTGAAGGTTCACTAGAACGCCAAACGAGGACCTGAATTCACTTGGGAACGAGAGGATCAGATGAAACTGAAATATCCTCATCTTTTTGCTTACTTATTTGTAACTTATTATTTGCTTAAATTCTAATTTCGGGACAAAATTCCTTCTAATGGGGGGATGATGTAACAACCCGAAATTTCCATTATATACAAACAATATCAACTCAATAGAAGTTACAACAGTTGTAGTAAATTTTCAGACTTTTTAGCATAGGTTTGAGTATTTCAGGATTTACTCTCAAAGAGATATCAGGAGAGAGGATGCACTAGGGTTTTCTGCAACTCTATTATTTCAAAACTCTATGATATTAGAGTTCATTTCGTGAATAAAATATTTTCTGCCAAAAATCCCAGGAGTATATATAGGATTCTGACCCATATTTATTAATTAGTTCCATTTCCATCTAGAGAAAAGCAAAATTCTCTCTCACGAATCTTTGGACTTTCGTTCCAAAACGTAAGTGCTTCCATCTAGTTGTATTATAGAGCTTAATTTGTGCATAATAACATAGAAATCATATCAAAACAACAAGATTTAAGAGTTTACCGCCCATGAACATCTTGGACCATAAACCCTTTTATAAGGGACAAATGAGTGCCTAGTCCTTTCCTCTTGATATGAAACTAGATTAGACTCGTATACTAATGCATTTAGGACTAGAAAGCACCCATGAACACCAAGAGTAAGGTGTTCACGGCCCAAGAAGTTCTTGGACCGTGAACTCCAAACTCAAGGGCCAAAAGGTGCTTTAAACCATCCTAAAGCCCTGGACAAATAGCCTTGATTTACTCCAAGTTAATTTATGGACTTTAAATCATCAAAAACGCATCCCAAGGAGAGATTACGGCCGTAATCTCTAAGGGTTTTGGTCATTGGGTCGTGACCATCAAAGAAGGGTACCAAAGTGTGCCTAAGGCCTTCATTAGCCTTAGATAATTGCCTAAAACCTATCCTAGATGAGCATGGGACTTGAAAACACCAAATAAACCTAAGCTTAGGTTCTTACGGCCGTAAACTCCTTGTTGTTATGGCATTGAAGAGTAAACTCAAGAATGAGGTCCTTTGGAACCCTAAAACCACTAGCCTTGTCCTACAACAACTTAGATGCAATCCTTAGGGCTTATAACACTTATATAAAGTGTTTATATTGTTCTAGGATGTCTTAACATTTTCAATTAGTAGTTTAAGACTAATTGGGTGCATCTATGTGTGATTATATGTTCATTAGGATCATAGCGTGTGTACAAGTTTTCACTTGACACTTAGCAATCCTACACCGTGCAGTTCATTCAAACCACCATCTACAGCTGAGTTCATACCCCTTAATAAATGTTTTAAATGATTTTAAATGCTTTAATGGGGGGATACAAGTAGAAAACAACATGCTATAGAATCAATCACATGTGATTTATGACTGTGTTTTCATCCAACTAATTTCACATGCTTCAAAATGTGATGTATGAAATGGTTTTCTATCTTAAAAATACTTTGTTATCAAATGTATTGCTTTTGAAATGTTTATTAAAATCACATCAAGTCATTGTTAATTATTGTTCAAAACTCTTAAATGTCTTACAAAACCATTTTCATCTTCTTAAACAAAACTATATCTATACACTTATGTTCTTATATATGCATTGATATGATAGCTTTCATCCTTCATTCAGTTTCCCACACTCTTGTGTAGCAAGGGTGTATAAACCTGCTTAGACAAACAATTACCTTCCAGTTAACTATTATAGGGATAGTTAGGAGATACAAAACATTATTCCTATTACAAGGAATTACACCAGAGTCAGTTCATTCATGAGTCTACACTATACATTACATGTTACATGAATACATCTACATCGATACGCTTACATGAATACATTTACATATATGTACATTTATTTGTATACACTTACATGGATACTTGTACCAAGATTCTATATGATGAGTTACTAGTACATACCATTCATGTAAATTGTTCTGCCTATCCTAATGCAAAAGGATAACTAGACGGGACTAACCATTCTGAAACCCACCTGTTAGCAATAGAGGTAATGAACATCTACGGATGCCTACGGTTAATACTTATACTAGGAGTACCTTTACGGGACTAACCATTCCTTAAACCTGCTGCCAGCTACAGAGGAAAATGAATCTATGGATGTTCAAGGTTATACCTTTCGGCAGTCGCGATGTTGAGTTGATCCTAATACAAAAGGATAACACTTACATGATTATATTTTTCCTATTACTTTATTTTGATACATTCACATAAACGATGAGTTAGACTAAGTACAGTTAGTAATAGTCAAAAAGAAGGAAAAACTATCATTGTTATAGCAAAATATTCGGGTCTTGGTAGAAGACTACATTTTATACTAGTAGGAAATATGGGATTTTTCTAGGGTTTTCATACTTATATCACCTGTTTCATTCAAAGATTTACATGGCATTCATAACAGCTTTCCAAAACAAGGCAATGACACTTAAATACTTATGAATTCACCAGCTTTACGCTGATACTCGCTTTCAAAATAACTTGTATTCTCAGGTCACTAGTAGACAGGTACGATGGCCGGGTTTTGAGAAGACGGAGCACAGACAAGACTCGTCTTTTATTTTGATTACATATTTTGGTGTCTTATTACAATTAAAGAACACACATGTATTAAAACTTTACTTTTAATGCAATGGATGATGTTGTCGCTTGTTTACTACTTTACACTGTTATGATACTTCACATGACGTCCTCCACCCCGAAAGCTTCCGCCGTTCTTGGTTTTGGGGTGTGACAGATTGGTATCAGAGCATTGTTTATAGTGAATATAGTATATCAACCCATAAAAGATATACTAACTATAAATACATTGGGATTAAAACGCTCTGTCTATGAGTTTATACTTTTAAATACTAAAATATTTAAGTAAGTATACGTGCCTGCATTCATGCTAGTTCTAATACCGTAGTCGTACGTTTAGAATCCTAAACACATAAGGTTTCCAGATCCGGTCAGCAACAGACCATAGATCCGAAAAATTAACAACATATCATGCACAAAGCATTTAGCACATAAAAGCATTTTAGGCACAATTCCTAAAATAAGCTAGTGCTCACACCTCACAATCATCGCTTAGCATTCTAAGTTTAAGTCTAGAAATAAATCCATATTCCTAGTTCGCTTAAACTAATGCTCTGATACCAACTATGACATCCTCAAAATCACGGCCAAAAAAGACCGATTTTGTTTATGCTTTATAAAAATCAGAGTACTTCATTTTATAAAAAGGTTGCGGAATTTGTTCCCAGAAAAACATGGTGAATACGTTATTAAAACATTTTCGAAGAAACGTATTTATTTCATTTTAAAATGTTTGGGATGTCATCGTTAATACCGAAACATAAGCATAAACAGAACTTACAATGATTTACACTAGTGATCTACATCTCTTTTAAATCTCTCAGTGTAATGTCACTTCACTTCGTCACCTATGATATACATAAACGGAGTGGGTCAGGTTGGGAAACCTGGTGAGTACATAGGATTTTCAACCCACAATAATATAATTATTATGTTCAATCAAACAATCAACCCAATTACCCATCCCCATTATCTTCTTTACTCTTTAAGGATTTAACCTAAGAGTCATCTATCCTGCATTCGTTTATTCCGAAGTCCCTTACTTCCAAGGTTATGGGACTGGCACTAAATCCATAGCTGCCAATGTTCGTTCATAAAGCACTAATTCCATAGCTGCTATAGTCTATTCATCGGGTACTAAATCCATAGCTACCAGTCTTTATCTAATAGGTACTAAGTCCATAGCTACCAATGTTCAACAGGTACTAAGTCCATAGATACCAATTCCTACAGGTACTAAATCCTTAGCTACCAGCGTCTAACTAATAGGTACTAAGTCCATAGCTACCAATTCCCAACAGGTACTAAATCCATAGCTATTAACGTCTAAAAGGTACTAAGTCCATAGCTACCGGTGTTCATCCCATAGGCACTAAGTCTATAGCTGCCAATGTATACTCACATCATCTTCTATCTCTCATCATTCATCTACCCATCTCATACCCAACATTTTCGTATATATATAATACGTATACAGTTTAAGTCCTTTAAAACATGTATAAAACATTCAACCAGCATAGACAGCAAGTATTCAGATAATGTGCACACATAGCACGTAGTTTATATAAAATACTTCAAATCTATGTGTAAGATGAAAGGGACTATGCACTCACCTGAAAGGTGGTGAGTCGGCACTCAGACAGCACTTCGTTACTCTTAAAACAATTATCCCTTGACGAAACCTAGTATCATTACCACTAGAGTTTAGTCTAACGCTTGACGAGACTAATTTAATAGTCTAGCTATTATTACTATTATATAAGCGTTAAATAACACTCAATATAACTCATAATAATAGCCCAAATAATTATTTTAAGGTCCTAACAATGTTACTATAATTAAATAAAATCTATATTAAATATACTATAGGCGTAGCTCACTTACAGCGGGTTTTTATTAAAAACTGGGCTTCGCTGTAGCAGCGTTTCCGAGCCGAAAGCTTTTCTTCTCGGAGCCGTCGGGCGCTCCGAGGCTTTCTTCTCGTGATAGGGAGGTTCCCTAGACTTGGGAGGAGTTCAGGGAGGTTAGAGAGAAGTTAGAGAGAGAAAGAAAGGCTTATGGTGTGAAGAAAATATGAGGAGTTCACCCTTGTATTTATAGGAAGTGTATAGTAAAGTAGTCTCCAAGCTTCGTCCGTAACTTTTGCATACGAGCTCCGTTTTTGTCTGTCTTTTTACTTTTGAGTTCCTATTAATGAGATCTTCAACTTTCATTTAGACCTCGTTAGCTAATTCTCATTCTATCTCGGATTTACAAAACTGTATCGAATTTGCCGCGCTCGAAAAGTAGAGACTAAGCTTCGTCCATAACTTTTGCATACGAGTTCCGTTTTTGTCAGTCTTTTTACCGTTGAGTTCCTATTAATGAGATCTTCAACTCTCATTTAGACCTCGTTGGCTAATTCTCATTCTATCTCGGATTTACAAAACTGTATCGAATTCGTCGCGCTCGAAAAGTAGGGACTAAGCTTCGTCCATATCTTTCGCATACGAGCTCTATTATCGACGTTCTTTATATCCACGCGTTGGTATTTACGAGTACTACAACTTTCATTTAGATCCCGTCGGCTAAAAATTGACCGATCTAAAATTCAGATTTCGGGCTGTGCACTGCTATGCTAAATCTTAGAAAAATCATAACTTCCTCATACAAAGTCAGATTTGGGCGTTCTTTTTATCGATGTTCTTAGTTTAACATATTCTACGACTTCCGTTTAGATCGCTAAGGCTAAATATCGCTCTATCGTAAATTCACTATTTACGCTTCCCGGTATCGTGCCGGTTCCGTCGCGAAACTTCAACGGGTCATAACTTCTTCGTTATAACTCCGATTTCGGCGTTCTTTATATGTACGAAAACCTTGTAACATACTCTACAACTTGGTTAAGATTATTTATTCTAAATAATCTTTTGTCGAAAAGTCGTTTTCGACCCCTATTGCCTCTAATTTGACTAGCCCGGATTTGCGGGCGTTACAATTATCTCCCCCTTAGGATGATTACGTCCAAGAATCATCAACGAAACAGGGTCGTATAATGACACCATACGTCATCTCTTCATCCTAGGTAATAATTATAACTTCTACATTCCTTCAATTCTATCTCTTAAACTCATTGACTGTAAGAGTACTCGATCGTGCACCTGCTCTCCACCTTAGGTTAGACTCCAAATTATGACCTTCAAGTTACAATCTCGGTCCTTGCTGGATACGGACTTGAGATAAGTTCTTTTATTACTACTATAGATTGATGTGTCATATTCTAATGACCTATCATCGTATGTTGCAACACTTAGACTTAGGTGTCTTAGAGTTAAATTCTAAAACAGACTATGCCTTCCTTCATGTTCTAATGTGATATAATCACACTTTAACATTACGCATTTCTAGCCACCAACTTCTTTAACAACGAGTGCGATACTTCTATTGATCGCTTTGATTTCAACCGTTTGGTTTAAGTCGGACGCTACATCAAACTTGGTTCTCTGAACCACACAACATACTCATCGTAGTCGGACTCGATTCAATATGACCACTAGGGTCAGAATATCAACAATCTTCTTAGTCATTACCGAAACGATGGTAACAACACACTTGAATAAAACGAAATCAATAACTAGCTTCTTGGTAACCTTGTGACTTTCCCTAATCCAAGTGTGAGTCATGTGCTTCCGGTAGTATAGGCCTCTACTACCATTCACACCTACTCATACTCGTCCCAAGTATTGTCTCGCAGTTTCCCAAGTCACCATGCAGCAAATCATACAATCATTCAACACATCAGATAACAAAACGAAGGTTTTATATTAATTCTTGAAACGATTACATAGGTGTTCAAGTTCACCCTAGACAATGCCTCTACTAGGCTACATCATACGAAACTATGGCTACTGCATAATCCGATCTTCGGGTAAGAAGTCCTCATTCTTGATTCCTCGCATGGTTCTCTACTTCGTCGAGGATCATGTGAAATGCCCTTGGCCTTGGTGGCGTTTCTGGTCTTGCTGCTTTATTTTTCCTTGGGCAGTCTCTGGACATGTTCCCCTTGCCTCCACATCCGTAGCATACTTTGTCATTATGTGTGCAGTCTTTGGAATAGTGACCCGTCCTCCCACACTTGTAACAAGTCACTTCTTCGTTGCACTTCCCACCATGCTTCTTCTTGCATTTATCACACCATCTTGTTTCACCTCCATCTGCTCCTCCGAGGTTTGAGAATTTGCTTTCCTTGTTCGACCTCGAGGATCCCTCAAACTTTCGCTTCTCTCCTGCCTTATCTTTTTCTAGACCCTTTTCTCTTATCTGGGCCTCTACGTTCTTAGCTGCCCTAACAGCTGCTTTCAAGGTAGTTGCCATTTTGACCATTAGATCAAAGTCAGTGGGCAGTCCGTTAGCAAACCTATCGATCTTGGAGAGTTCAGTAGGCACCAAGTAGGGAAATAGCTTCATCCTCTCGGTAAATGCGGTGGCATACTCATCAACACTCATCTTCCCTTTTCTTCAGGTTCTGAAACTCGTTGTTTAGGTCTATCAGATCTACCTCCGAGCAGTACTACATTTTCAACTGTTCCAAAAAGTCTTCCCACGACGTCCTTAAGGCTTCTCCTCGTGGCATCGTATCTGCCAATAGCTTCCACCAGCTCAAGACTCCAGTTTTCAGCTGTCTTACTGCAAAGACAGTCTTCTGTTTCTCATTACAGTTGCAGCTCTCAAACGCCATCTCCATCTCAGAGATCCAATCCATAATCTCAACCGGCTTTGGGCTTCCTGAGAGGCTTGGTGGTTTCGCACCCAAGAAGTTCTTGTACATCCGCCCATCCTTGTTGTTTCTCCCTTCTGGGCCATCCCTTTGCTCACCTTGTGTCCCAACTTGAATCACTTGGCGGCTGTAGTTGCCTTCCTCAGATTGCTCGGGAATCAGTTCGGGTTGCTCAATGGGCATAGTAGGTTAGTCCCTATTCAACATCCGTCTCATTTCTTCCCTTTGTTCAGCCAACATAGCCCGGATCATGGCTTGAACTCCATCCATGGTGACTGGCTCAGGCGCAACTTCTTCTACAACAGGTATTTGCTGAACCACTGGGGGTTGGTTCCTGTTCCCATTTGCGTTTACGTTTCTGCTACGGGTCCTTACCATCTCGATCTATACACCGAATAAGGTGAATATAGACCTTTACTTGACGTTTAAATCATCCTTATCACTCCGAAACGTTTACATGCTAGTTCTAATACTATAGTCGTACGTTTAGAATCCTAAAAACATAAGGTTTCCAGATCCGGTCGGCAACAGACCATAGATCCGAAAAATTAACAACATATCAAGCGCAAAGCATTTAGCACATAAAAGCATTTTAGGCACAATTCCTAAAATAAGCTAGTGCTCACACCTCACAATCATCGCTTAGCATTCTAAGTTTAAGTCTAGAAATAAATCCATATTCCTAGTTCGCTTAAACTAATGCTCTGATACCAACTGTGACATCCTCAAAATCACGGCCAAAAAAGACCGATTTTGTTTATGCTTTATAAAAATCAGAGTACTTCATTTTATAAAAAGGTTGCGGAATTTGTTCCCAGAAAAACATGGTGAATACGTTATTAAAACATTTTCGAAGAAACGTATTTATTTCATTTTAAAATGTTTGGGATGTCATCGTTAATACCGAAACATAAGCATAAACAGAACTTACAATGATTTACACTAGTGATCTACATCTCTTTTAAATCTCTCAGTGTAATGTCACTTCACTTCGTCACCTATGATATACATAAACTGAGTGGGTCAGGTTGGGAAACCTGGTGAGTACATAGGATTTTCAACCCACAATAATATAATTATTATGTTCAATCAAACAATCAACCCAATTACCCATCCCCATTATCTTCTTTACTCTTTAAGGATTTAACCTAAGAGTCATCTATCCTGCATTCGTTTATTCCGAAGTCCCTTACTTCCAAGGTTATGGGACTGGCACTAAATCCATAGCTGCCAATGTTCGTTCATAAAGCACTAATTCCATAGCTGCTATAGTCTATTCATCGGGTACTAAATCCATAGCTACCAGTCTTTATCTAATAGGTACTAAGTCCATAGCTACCAATGTTCAACAGGTACTAAGTCCATAGATACCAATTCCTACAGGTACTAAATCCTTAGCTACCAGCGTCAAACTAATAGGTACTAAGTCCATAGCTACCAATTCCCAACAGGTACTAAATCCATAGCTACTAACGTCTAAAAGGTACTAAGTCCATAGCTACCGGTGTTTGTCCCATAGGCACTAAGTCTATAGCTGCCAATGTATACTCACGTCATCTTCTATCTCTCATCATTCATCTACCCATCTCATACCCAACATTTTCGTATATATAAAATACGTATACAGTTTAAGTCCTTTAAAACATGTATAAAACGTTCAACCAGCATAGACAGCAAGTATTCAGATAATGTGCACACATAGCACGTAGTTTATATAAAATACTTCAAATCTATGTGTAAGATGAAAGGGACTATGCACTCACCTGAAAGGTGGTGAGTCGGCACTCAGACAGCACTTCGTTACTCTTAAAACAATTATCCCTTGACGAAACCTAGTATCATTACCACTAGAGTTTAGTCTAACGCTTGACGAGACTAATTTAATAGTCTAGCTATTATTACTATTATATAAACGTTAAATAACACTCAATATAACTCATAATAATAGCCCAAATAATTATTTTAAGGTCCTAACAATGTTACTATAATTAAATAAAATCTATATTAAATATACTATAGGCGTAGCTCACTTACAGCGGGTTTTTATTAAAAACCGGGCTTCGCCGTAGCAGCGTTTCCGAGCCGAAATCTTTTCTTCTCGGAGCCGTCGGCCGCTCCGGGGCTTTCTTCTCGTGATAGGGAGGTTCCCTAGACTTGGGAGGAGTTTAGGGAGGTTAGAGAGAAGTTAGAGAGAGAAAGAAAGGCTTATGGTGTGAAGAAAATATGAGGAGTTCACCCTTGTATTTATAGGAAGTGTATAGTAAAGTAGTCTCCAAGCTTCGTCCGTAACTTTTGCATACGAGCTCCGTTTTTGTCTGTCTTTTTACTTTTGAGTTCCTATTAATGAGATCTTCAACTTTCATTTAGACCTCGTTAGCTAATTCTCATTCTATCTCGGATTTACAAAACTGTATCGAATTCGCCACGCTCGAAAAGTAGAGACTAAGCTTCGTCCATAACTTTTGCATACGAGTTCCGTTTTTGTCTGTCTTTTTACCGTTGAGTTCCTATTAATGAGATCTTCAACTCTCATTTAGACCTCGTTGGCTAATTCTCATTCTATCTCGGATTTACAAAACTATATCGAATTCGTCGCGCTCGAAAAGTAGGGACTAAGCTTCGTCCATATCTTTCGCATACGAGCTCTATTATCGACGTTCTTTATATCCACGCGTTGGTATTTACGAGTACTACAACTTTCATTTAGATCCCGTCGGCTAAAAAACGACCGATCTAAAATTCAGATTTCGGGCTGTGCACTGCTATGCTAAATCTTAGAAAAATCATAACTTCCTCATACAAAGTCAGATTTGGGCGTTCTTTTTATCGATGTTCTTAGTTTAACATATTCTACGACTTCCGTTTAGATCGCTAAGGCTAAATATCGCTCTATCGTAAATTCACTATTTACGCTTCCCGGTATCGTGCCGGTTCCGTCGCGAAACTTCAACGGGTCATAACTTCTTCGTTATAACTCCGATTTCGGCGTTCTTTATATGTACGAAAACCTTGTAACATACTCTACAACTTGGTTAAGATTATTTATTCTAAATAATCTTTTGTCGAAAAGTCGTTTTCGACCCCTATTGCCTCTAATTTGACTAGCCCGGATTTGCGGGCGTTACAATTATCTCCCCCTTAGGATGATTACGTCCAAGAATCATCAACGAAACAGGGTCGTATAATGACACCATACGTCATCTCTTCATCCTAGGTAATAATTATAACTTCTACATTCCTTCAATTCTATCTCTTAAACTCATTGACTGTAAGAGTACTCGATCGTGCACCTGCTCTCCACCTTAGGTTAGACTCCAAATTATGACCTTCAAGTCACAATCTCGATCCTTGCTGGATACGGACTTGAGATAAGTTCTTTTATTACTACTATAGATCGATGTGTCATATTCTAATGACCTATCATCGTATGTTGCAACACTTAGACTTAGGTGTCTTAGAGTTAAATTCTAAAACAGACTATGCCTTACTTCATGTTCTAATGTGATATAATCACACTTTAACATTACGCATTTCTAGCCACCAACTTCTTTAACAACGAGTGCGATACTTCTATTGATCGCTTTGATTTCAACCGTTTGGTTTAAGTCGGACGCTACATCAAACTTGGTTCTCTGAACCACACAACATACTCATCGTAGTCGGACTCGATTCAATATGACCACTAGGGTCAGAATATCAACAATCTTCTTAGTCATTACCGAAACGATGGTAACAACACACTTGAATAAAACGAAATCAATTACTAGCTTCTTGGTAACCTTGTGACTTTCCCTAATCCAAGTGTGAGTCATGTGCTTCCGGTAGTATAGGCCTCTACTACCATTCACACCTACTCATACTCGTCCCAAGTATTGTCTCGCAGTTTCCCAAGTCACCATGCAGCAAATCATACAATCATTCAACACATCAGATAACAAAACGAAGGTTTTATATTAATTCTTGAAACGATTACATAGGTGTTCAAGTTCACCCTAGACAATGCCTCTACTAGGCTACATCATACGAAACTATGGCTACTGCATAATCCGATCTTCGGGTAAGAAGTCCTCATTCTTGATTCCTCGCATGGTTCTCTACTTCGTCGAGGATCATGTGAAATACCCTTGGCCTTGGTGGCGTTTCTGGTCTTGCTGCTTTATTTTTCCTTGGGCAGTCTCTGGACATGTTCCCCTTGCCTCCACATCCGTAGCATACTTTGTCATTATGTGTGCAGTCTTTGGAATAGTGACCCGTCCTCCCACACTTGTAACAAGTCACTTCTTCGTTGCACTTCCCACCATGCTTCTTCTTGCATTTATCACACCATCTTGTTTCACCTCCATCTGCTCCTCCGAGGTTTGAGAATTTTCTTTCCTTGTTCGACCTCGAGGATCCCTCAAACTTTCGCTTCTCTCCTGCCTTATCTTTTTCTAGACCCTTTTCTCTTATCTGGGCCTCTACGTTCTTAGCTGCCCTAACAGCTGCTTTCAAGGTAGTTGCCATTTTGACCATTAGATCAAAGTCAGTGGGCAGTCCGTTAGCAAACCTATCGATCTTGGAGAGTTCAGTAGGCACCAAGTAAGGAAATAGCTTCATCCTCTCGGTAAATGCGGTGGCATACTCATCAACACTCATCTTCCCTTTCTTCAGGTTCTGAAACTCGTAGTTTAGGTCTATCAGATCTACCTCCGAGCAGTACTACATTTTCAACTGTTCCAAAAAGTCTTCCCACAACATCCTTAAGGCTTCTCCTCGTGGCATCGTATCTGCCAATAGCTTCCACCAGCTCAAGACTCCAGTTTTCAGCTGTCTTACTGCAAAGACAGTCTTCTGTTTCTCATTACAGTTGCAGCTCTCAAACACCATCTCCATCTCAGAGATCCAATCCATAATCTCAACCGGCTTTGGGCTTCCTGAGAGGCTTGGTGGTTTCGCACCCAAGAAGTTCTTGTACATCCGCCCATCCTTGTTGTTTCTCCCTTCTGGGCCATCCCTTTGCTCACCTTGTGTCCCAACTTGAATCACTTGGCGGCTGTAGTTGCCTTCCTCAGATTTCTCGGGAATCAGTTCGGGTTGCTCAATGGGCATAGTAGGTTCGTCCCTATTCAACATCCGTCTCATTTCTTCCCTTTGTTCAGCCAACATAGCCCGGATCATGGCTTGAACTCCATCCATGGTGACTGGCTCAGGCGCAACTTCTTCTACAACAGGTATTTGCTGAACCACTGGGGGTTGGTTCCTGTTCCCATTTGCGTTTACGTTTCCGCTACGGGTCCTTACCATCTCGATCTATACATCGAATAAGGTGAATTTAGACCTTTACTTGACGTTTAAATCATCCTTATCACTCCGAAACGTTTACATGCTAGTTCTAATACCGTAGTCGTACGTTTAGAATCCTAAACACATAAGGTTTCCAGATCCGGTCAGCAACAGACCATAGATCCGAAAAATTAACAACATATCATGCACAAAAGATTTAGCACATAAAAGCATTTTAGGCACAATTCCTAAAATAAGCTAGTGCTCACACCTCACAATCATCGCTTAGAATTCTAAGTTTAAGTCTAGAAATAAATCCATATTCCTAGTTCGCTTAAACTAATGCTCTGATACCAACTGTGACATCCTCAAAATCACGGCCAAAAAAGACCGATTTTGTTTATGCTTTATAAAAATCAGAGTACTTCATTTTATAAAAAGGTTGCGGAATTTGTTCCCAGAAAAACATGGTGAATACGTTATTAAAACATTTTCGAAGAAACGTATTTATTTCATTTTAAAATGTTTGGGATGTCATCGTTAATACCGAAACATAAGCATAAACAGAACTTACAATGATTTACACTAGTGATCTACATCTCTTTTAAATCTCTCAGTGTAATGTCACTTCACTTCGTCACCTATGATATACATAAACTGAGTGGGTCAGGTTGGGAAACCTGGTGAGTACATAGGATTTTCAACCCACAATAATATAATTATTATGTTCAATCAAACAATCAACCCAATTACCCATCCCCATTATCTTCTTTACTCTTTAAGGATTTAACCTAAGAGTCATCTATCCTGCATTCGTTTATTCCGAAGTCCCTTACTTCCAAGGTTATGGGACTGGCACTAAATCCATAGCTGCCAATGTTCGTTCATAAAGCACTAATTCCATAGCTGCTATAGTCTATTCATCGGGTACTAAATCCATAGCTACCAGTATTTATCTAATAGGTACTAAGTCCATAGCTACCAATGTTCAACAGGTACTAAGTCCATAGATACCAATTCCTACAGGTACTAAATCCTTAGCTACCAGCGTCTAACTAATAGGTACTAAGTCCATAGCTACCAATTCCCAACAGGTACTAAATCCATAGCTATTAACGTCTAAAAGGTACTAAGTCCATAGCTACCGGTGTTCATCCCATAGGCACTAAGTCTATAGCTGCCAATGTATACTCACATCATCTTCTATCTCTCATCATTCATCTACCCATCTCATACCCAACATTTTCGTATATATATAATACGTATACAGTTTAAGTCCTTTAAAACATGTATAAAACATTCAACCAGCATAGACAGCAAGTATTCAGATAATGTGCACACATAGCACGTAGTTTATATAAAATACTTCAAATCTATGTGTAAGATGAAAGGGACTATGCACTCACCTGAAAGGTGGTGAGTCGGCACTCAGACAGCACTTCGTTACTCTTAAAACAATTATCCCTTGACGAAACCTAGTATCATTACCACTAGAGTTTAGTCTAACGCTTGACGAGACTAATTTAATAGTCTAGCTATTATTACTATTATATAAACGTTAAATAACACTCAATATAACTCATAATAATAGCCCAAATAATTATTTTAAGGTCCTAACAATGTTACTATAATTAAATAAAATCTATATTAAATATACTATAGGCGTAGCTCACTTACAGCGGGTTTTTATTAAAAACCGGGCTTCGCCGTAGCAGCGTTTCCGAGCCGAAAGCTTTTCTTCTCGGAGCCGTCGGGCGCTCCGGGGCTTTCTTCTCGTGATAGGGAGGTTCCCTAGACTTGGGAGGGGTTTAGGGAGGTTAGAGAGAAGTTAGAGAGAGAAAGAAAGGCTTATGGTGTGAAGAAAATATGAGGAGTTCACCCTTGTATTTATAGGAAGTGTATAGTAAAGTAGTCTCCAAGCTTCGTCCGTAACTTTTGCATACGAGCTCCGTTTTTGTCTGTCTTTTTACTTTTGAGTTCCTATTAATGAGATCTTCAACTTTCATTTAGACCTCGTTAGCTAATTCTCATTCTATCTCGGATTTACAAAACTGTATCGAATTCGCCACGCTCGAAAAGTAGAGACTAAGCTTCGTCCATAACTTTTGCATACGAGTTCCGTTTTTGTCTGTCTTTTTACCGTTGAGTTCCTATTAATGAGATCTTCAACTCTCATTTAGACCTCGTTGGCTAATTCTCATTCTATCTCGGATTTACAAAACTGTATCGAATTTGTCGCGCTCGAAAAGTAGGGACTAAGCTTCGTCCATATCTTTCGCATACGAGCTCTATTATCGACGTTCTTTATATCCACGCGTTGGTATTTACGAGTACTACAACTTTCATTTAGATCCCGTCGGCTAAAAATCAACCGATCTAGAATTCAGATTTCGGGCTGTGCACTACTATGCTAAATCTTAGAAAAATCATAACTTCCTCATACGAAGTCAGATTTGGGCGTTCTTTTTATCGATGTTCTTAGTTTAACATATTCTACGACTTCCGTTTAGATCGCTAAGGCTAAATATCGCTCTATCGTAAATTCACTATTTACGCTTCCCGGTATCGTGCCGGTTCCGTCGCGAAACTTCAACGGGTCATAACTCCTTCGTTATAACTCGGATTTCGGCGTTCTTTATATGTACGAAAACCTTGTAACATACTGTACAACTTGGTTAAGATTATTTATTCTAAATAATCTTTTGTCAAAAAGTCGTTTTCGACCCCTATTGCCTCTAATTTGACTAGCCCGGATTTGCGGGCGTTACATAGATTCCGACAGCTAATAGGATGTGTGTTCTTCGCTGTACGTCCTGTTCCCGTTGGATGTGGGTTTACACCGAGGTCACCCAATCTATTATCTACCCGACTCTATATATATTTATGCTTAGTATACATTAAGTCATCATAAGGGTACCAAGTATGGATCAGGTCATAGGACACTAGAGTCAATGCACAGTTTTTCTAGTACAAAACTTTCGTTTCAAAGTCAGTAATTTTGATATACAAAACTAGCGATTTCCCAGTTAAGGACTTAATCCATTTTATTAAGCCAGTATAGTTTTAAAGACTTTAAGTGAGTTAACTCTATAACACCTTAGTTTATACACCATGTTTATATATAAAACTAATATCCGACAACTAATAGGATGTGTGTTCTTCGTTGTACATCCTGTTCCCGTTGGATGTGGGTTTACACCGAGGTCACCCAATCTATTATCTACCCGATACCAAATTATATATAGAAGTATAAACAAAGCTATTATAAAAGTAATCACCATAATCAATATTTTATTATAAGAAATATAGGTTTTCTTAAAAGGAACTCTCCATTAGACATAAAGGAACCATTACAAATAACTCCATGAGTAACAAGTGAATACACCCAGGTTATATATGACAACGATCTAACAACCTATGGAATATGTGCTATCCGCCTTACTTACTGTACCCCGTCGGGTTGTAGGTTTAGGGCAAATGCGCATAATCGATTGTTTGTTTACTCCAAGTATATATAACTTGTACCCACTTATTACGCATAGAAAGGCTTGTAGTGTCATTTTACTCAACTCTTGTTTTAAGTAGGAAATATATGATTTTCTAGAGGAACAGGCAAACTTTACAAAACAACACTTTACAGCTTACATCACTTTACATATACATTTTTAACCACATTTTTTACAGCTTACTCACATCACTAAAATCTTATGAACTCACCAGCTTAATTGCTGATCAACTCTTTCAAATAACTTGTATGCTCAGGAGACTATTAGACAGGTGCTCGTGCTGGGACTTCAGAAGATGGAGCATTATAGCTTCAAGTCTTGTTTTGTTAATTGTTTATGACTTCTATGTTTTGTGAACACATACATTGTAAACACTTTCTTTCTAAATGAAATGGTTGTTCATTACTTGCTTACCATATACATATCTCGTGATACTTGACATGACGTCCTCCACCCCCGAACGTTTCCGCCGTTCTGGTTTTGGGGTGTGACAGATTGGTATCAGAGCATTGTTTATAGTGAACTAAGTATATCAACCGATAAAAGATATACGTCTATAAATACAATGGGGCTTAAGTGCTCTGGATAATGATATATTTTAGATTATAACTTCAAGTTATAAAAATATACCTAGTTGCTCATACATGTACATAATAGAACTAGGATCACGAGGAGAACGGAACTAAAAGTATTTAGAGGTTGGACACTGTCGTCCACCTGAACAGTTATGTAATCATAGCTAGGATCAATATAGCCTGATCAACTATATTCATTCGAGATGTGACCAACATGTGTTTGGGAATGATGTGGTGTTGCAACAGGATTAAAACTTACCAGAACACCAGTCAAGACAGCGCCAGAACAAGTACAGTTAGAGTTAGAGTACTATGGGGGTATTCTATTATACGATAGCGCGATAACAAGTCTAGAACATAACAATTACATTGCGTTAGGATACTATAGGAGTATTTTTGTCCAGATACATAACTTATGTGATAACTTAAAAGACCTTTGCGGATAGGTCTATAATCTTACAGGGTATATTCATAAAGTTTTATATATAATCAAGACCTTATAGACATAGAATTTGTGACCGACGCTTCACTATCCATTCCTTTTAAGGAAGTAGTGTTGAGGTGGGATCAATTGTTCGAAGGTCTATTTGATCTTCAATTATATACAATACCAACTGGTATACCTAGTATAATTATAGGAAGATTCTGTAAGGATCACCCCATAAAGTTACCTTAAAGCTCATAGGTTCTTTAGTCACTTTCATTCTCGCACGACAAGCCCAGATAAACATAACCACTTCCTCATAGTAGACAACAGAAGAGTTCAGGAGGAAAAAGGACAAACCAATGAGAAGATTTCAAGGAAAGATCAGCCGAAGTAAACAAAAACGTCTTACGCATCACACTAATAAATATTAACTAGGTTAATTTAGCGAGCGAGTGGAAACGCTGCTCACATTTCATGTGTTAGAATTATTTTCATACATGCAGCTGGTAACATTTATTCAGGAAACAGATATTCATTCGAGGATAGTTATTTCAAATTCATAGAGTTTATTTGGTATAGACTCATTTATGAATTGTCCCTAGAACCCTGTGGAAGTCAGGACCCGATACATCCAGAACTAGGATAACCTTGTCTTTTCAGCTTTCGGCTTGTGTCCATTGCTATAGACTTATTCCGTCTCATCTTTGTTTTCTTTTAGCAAAGATTCCTCCTCACAGATCACCCAGACACGCTACTCCGATAACTCCCATACCTTCTCCACAAATCGATGCAGCAACTTTGAACGCTGCAGTGGCCGAGGCTGTGGCAACAGCCATGGCACAATATCACTCCACCAGTAGAGGTGGAGGCGAAGCGCCTACCGATTCTACTCAAGGTGAGGTCCCTGTGCGCCAGGGAGAGTTCTCCTACAAGGACTTCACCAGATGCCAACCACTGTCCTTTAAAGGGACTGAAGGAGTCATTGGCCTCCTGCAATGGTTCGACAAAACAGAGTCGGTCTTCGAAATCTGTTTATGCCCTGAAGGAAGCAAAGTGAAGTTTGTTGCCTGCACCTTCGATGGCAAGGCCCTAACATGGTGGAACAGCCATGTTAAGTCACTAACCCTATCAGTGGAAAACTCAATAGGTTGGGAAAACCTAAAGGAGTTAATGCGGGAAGAATATTGCCTGTTTGGCGAGATTCAAAAGCTGGAACAAGAGTTGTGGGATCTCACTATGGTCGGCTCAGACATAGTGACCTACACGGACCAGTTCAGCGAACTAGCAGCTCTATGCCCCGGGATGATTACCTCGGAAAAGAAGAAGATAGAGAGATACATTTGGGGTCTGACTGCTCCGACCCAAGGAAATGTGTTGTCTTCTAACCCAACCACGTTCGATAGTGCTAAATGCTTGGCTCAGCGACTCATCAATCATGGAGTCCGCCACAGCGTAAAAGTCCCTATTCTCGAGTCATCAAGGGAAGAGGACTATAATCAAGAGTCGGAGAACAAGAGAAAGAAGAAGCGAACAACACAAGACATCACATAAAAACAACAAGCGAGTACTATGTACGCCGCTATGACGCCTACTGCTTCAGCATCTGCCAGTCGTTATGCTAGAAACCTTCCAAAATGTGGAAAGTGCAACTTTCACCACACTGGAGTGTGCCGAGAAATGCAGTGTCTGAACTACCACAAAAAGGGACACACAGTCCGTTACTGAAGGACACCGGCTCAACCGATCTCCCAAGTCCTCGGAGCTAAAGAAAACCGAGCATGTTATGGTTGTGGTGAGAATGGACACATTAAGAGGGAGTGCCCAATAATCAAGAACTCAGGCGTGAATGGACGTATTCTGATGATCACCATAGGAGAATCTACCTCGGAGTCGTCGTCGAGTAGTGGTACGTTTTCAAAATAGTACTTACTTTTAAAAATTAATTTATATTCATATAAGATTAAAATTTGGGGATGACACTTAAAAGTAACTATAACAACTCACATGTTGAAATAGGTCGTAATATTCAAGAGAATTAAAAGATCCCTTAGAGAAGCTATTATGACTCACCATATACATCAGGGTTGTGCGCAACTGAGATGTTGCAGACCTAGAGTGAGCGACTCCGCTTAGGTCCCCTTTCCTTAATTGGTTGAGGATTTGAGGCAGAGATGCTCAGTCGACTGCCTGAATCATCTTAACTATTCACAACTTGTATACGACGGGCGATGGTAGTGGTACCATGGGGGATCATAGTATAAAAGTATCCTTTCAGTTAGTAAAGCACTTTTATTTATATGTATGCGCACATAGCAGTACGATACATAGGAGTGTTAATTTCAAAATAGAAAACAGGAAACAAGAGAACAGTTACAAGGAGTACATTGATGGACATACTAGGAGTGCAGTACTAAGCATACCAGGGATACATCGTCATTCATCAGACGTTTCTTTCATTTGACCAAAACTTTGTTCGATATAGAGTCCGTTGTTTTTCTTTCGTCATGAGTTGGCGTGGTCCTCACCATACTGAAGCCATATGTTTCTATCGCCTCGATCGGCAAGTTCTCGAAACTTTCGTCATTTCGTATCGAAGGTATGACCTAAACCTAAACTTTATCTTTCGCATTCTAAACCCCCGAAGTACTCGTGAGAAGAGTACTTATCCTCCGAAGCCTTATCGTCAGACGTCCGCAGACCATCATGAAATACCACTCGTCCAGCAGACCAATGTCCGAGCATAGAGGCTATGGACGAATACAGCCCGCCTAATATTTTCGAATGTATACGCAAGGGTGGTATATGAGTGTGATTAGGTAGACCTAGTATGTGTGTTTCCGCCCTATCTCCTGTTTTCCCCGTGGGTTGTGGACCTGGGGCAGAGTCGCACATCCGACAGTCCTACTAATCTTAATCATATACAGCTTGTATACGCGAGGTAATGATAGATGGACCAAGTATGAATCCTATCAAGACCACCAGGGCAAAGTTGCCAGGTCTACGAGTGAGTATTCTACAAAGCAAAAGAGCTCAACCCCAGTAGTAACGTTAAGAGAGCGAATTTCGGGACGAAATTCATTTTAACGGGGGGATGATGTGACAACCCAAAAATTTCCATTCGGTAAAACCATCTAGTACAATTGAAGTCAAATCTGTATCAACTAACTATCAAACTTTTGGGATAAGTTTGAGTGTTTTAAAGTTAGTGCTCCAGAGGATATCAGGAGAGAGGATACACTAGGGTTTAATATGTTGCAATAAGTGCCCAAGCCTTCAAGAGTTTGGAATATTACAGTCCAAAAATGGTATTCGGACCAAAAACCCTCAAGGCTATATAAAGAAAATTTAGCCATTTTGGATTCATTTGTTACATTTCTAGTTAGAGAAAAGTCGATTTTCTCTCTCAAGGATCTTTACCCGATCACCCCTAACTGTGAGTACTTCAACCTAGAGTGTATATAAGTGTGTTATATGCCTTAGTAACATGAAAATCAAGCCAAAACAACAAGATTTGGGAGTTTACCGCCCAAGAACATCTTGGAGAGTAAACTCCTTTATAAGGGCCAAAATGTGCCCAATGTCCCTCCAAGCCTTTGGACTAAACCTAGGGACTACCATTACTTGTTTTAGACCCCCAAAATATTAAGAAACAAGGCAAGAAGTGAGTTCACAGCCAAGGAAGTTCTTGGGCCGTGAACTCCATTTTAGGGTGCCAAAATGCGCTAAATGCCTTCCATAAGCCACGAGACAAGCATAGAACTTTACCTAGATGTGTTTAGGACCTAAAACAAACAAAATACCAACACCCACAAGTGTTTACGGCTGCAAACAGATGACCAAATGGTCTATGGGCCAAAAACTCAAGTTAGGGGTGTTTTGATGCCACAAACACTTCCAAGGGCTTAGGCATGAATTTAGAATGCTTCTTTATGACCTTTAGGACCCTCATAAGTAAATTTGGCCAGGCGTTTACGGTAGTAAACTCATTTGGGCCGTGAACACCCCAAAAGTGCCAAAAGAAGTGGTCTTTCTCATCCTAGGGTAGAGCTAATGTCCCTAAATAATTCCCTAGCTTTCATACTTGCACTAACCCATGAGTAACCATGAGTTTACGGCCGTAAACTCCCTTGGGCCATGAACTCATGGTAGTAAACTCATAAGTGCCCTTATACCCTCCTATGTTGAATCACATGTGATTCCAACACTTGGTTAAGGTGTTTCCTAGTCCCGTAAGGTGTTTCCTTTCATATAGTTGTTGTAAACACTATCTTTATGTCAATATGTGTCCTTAAATATCATTTAGGACTTATTGTGTCTCGGAACTTCATTCATGGAACTTCTCATCCGTACGTGCATACCTGTTTGAATCACCCACATCAGGTGAGTTCATACCCCGTAATGAATCTTTTAACTATTTTAATTGTTTTAAGGGGGGGGGGGGGGGAATACAAGTTGAACACAATGATAATTGTGTAATTATTTGTTGTTAAACATTCTTTCAAAATGTTACTTATGTTATTTATAAGTTGTTAAAACATTTCAAAACTCTTCTAAAGGTTATGTTACTTTATAGTTATACAAAACTCCATTTTAAAGTATAAGCATAACTTTGTAGATAAATGAGTCTTTTCAGTAACAGTCCAGTTAGAGCATTAGTAAACTATTATAGGTATAGTTTAGAAGAATGCTATTCATTACTTCTAGTACAATGAAGCACACACAGAGTCAATATCAGAACAGAACAGAACAGAACAGAACATAATAGAACATAACTAACAAGTTAATTTTCTATAGCATGACAACACACAGACATGATCTAACTTTAATGTGAATTACACGGCTTGCATGGATTTGCTCGGGTCGCGTTTGGTTCCCTCAATCTCCATACATGAGAGCGGTTAGTAGGGGTTCCAGGTTTCACATTATGACCGTAATAAAACAATTATGTTTTTTTAGGTTAATAGTACCTCCGTATGTCATTATAAACGACATCAGGGTACTCATTTCTTCCATTACTTTCATAAAGTGTCGGTAACACTTGAAGGTCAATCTATTTTCTATTCTAGATAGGTTATAAACTAGGGAGAATGTACTTTACAGTTGACAAAGGAACAGTAGAGTCTTGGTAGAAGACCGCTTTCATAAAAGTAGAGTCTTGGTAGAAGACTGCTTTCAAAACAATTGAGTCTTAGTAGAAGGCTAGTTTTAAAAAGTTATAACCATGATGCTAACCTTATGATTCCATAATGTATACCCTATAGGATACATATATGCTAAGTAGATTCCGACAGCTAATAGGATGTGTGTTCTTCGATGTACGTCCTGTTCCCGTTGGATGTGGGTTTACACCGAGGTCACCCAATCTATTATCTACCCGACTCTGTATATATTTATGCTTAGTATACATTAAGTCATCATAAGGGTACCAAGTATGGATCAGGTCATAGGACACTAGAGTCAATGCACAGTTTTTCTAGTACAAAACTTTCGTTTCAAAGTCAGTAATTTTGATATACAAAACTAGCGATTTCCCAGTTAAGGACTTAATCCATTTTATTAAGCCAGTATAGTTTTAAAGACTTTAAGTGAGTTAACTCTATAACACCTTAGTTTATACACCATGTTTATATATAAAACTAATATCCGACAACTAATAGGATGTGTGTTCTTCGTTGTACATCCTGTTCCCGTTGGATGTGGGTTTACACCGAGGTCACCCAATCTATTATCTACCCGATACCAAATTATATATAGCAGTATAAACAAAGCTATTATAAAAGTAATCACCATAGTCAATATTTTATTATAAGAAATATAGGTTTTCTTAAAAGGAACTCTCCATTAGACATGAAGGAACCATTATAAATAACTCCATGAGTAACAAGTGAATACACCCAAGTTATATATGACAACGATCTAACAACCAATGGAATATGTGTTATCCGCCGTACTTACTGTACCCCGTCGGGTTGTAGGTTGAGGGCAGATGCGCATAATCGATTGTTTGTTTACTCCAAGTATATATAACTTGTACCCACTTATTACGCATAGAAAGGCTTGTAGTGTCATTTTACTCAAATCCCGTTTTAAGTAGGAAATATATGATTTTCTAGAGGAACAGGCAAACTTTACAAAACAACACTTTACAGCTTACATCACTTTACATATACATTTTTAACCACATTTTTTATAGCTTACTCACATCACTAAAATCTTATGAACTCACCAGCTTAATTGCTGATCAACTCTTTCAAATAACTTGTATTCTCAGGAGACTATTAGACAGGTGCTCGTGCTGGGACTTCAGAAGATGGAGCATTATAGCTTCAAGTCTTGTTTTGTTATTTGTTTATGACTTCTATGTTTTGTGAACACATACATTGTAAACACTTTCTTTCTAAATGAAATGATTGTTCATTACTTGCTTACCATATACATATCTCGTGATACTTGACATGACGTCCTCCACCCCCGAACGTTTCCGCCGTTCCGGTTTTGGGGTGTGACATTTCCCGACATCTTCCCAGAAGAACTTCCCGGATTACCACCACAACACCAAGTCGAGTTCAGAATTAACTTAGTGCCAGGAGCTACTTTCGTAGCCAAATCTCCTTATCGTCCGGCACCGGCCGAGATGCTGGAACTTTCCAGTCAGCTTAACGAACTTCTCAAGAAGGGATTCATTAGGCCAAGATTCTCACCATGGGGAGCACCAGTCTTGTTCACAAGAAGAAGGATGGATCGTTTCGTATGTGCATCGACTACAGAGAACTCAACAAGCTTACCATTAAAAATCATTATCCTTTGCCCCGCATTGACGATTTATTTGATCAACTTCAAGGAGCCAACTACTTCTCGAAGATAGATCTACGATCCGGATATCACCAACTACGAGTGTTAGAGGAGGATGCTCCCAAGACAGCCTTCCGAGCTCGTTATGGACACTACGAGTTTGTGGTGATGCCGTTCAGATTAACTAACGCGCCCGCATTATTCATGGATCTGATGAATAGGGTGTGTCGTCCTTACTTGGATCAGTTCGTCATTGTTTTCATTGATGACATACTTATCTACTCTCGTAGTAAGGAGGAGCATAGTCAACATTTGTGACAAGTCCTCAAAACATTACATTCGGAGAAGCTCTACGCGAAGTTCTCGAAATGCGAATTTTGGATTCGACGAGTCGAATTCTTAGGGCACGTGGTTAGCGAAGAAGGTATACATGTGGACCCTTCCAAAATCAAGGTCATTGAGAATTGGTCAGCACCGAAGACACCTACAGAAATTCATCAATTTCTAGGTCTCGCTGGCTACTATCACAGGTTCATTCAGAACTTATCCCGCATAGCTAAACCTCTTACCACCCTGACCCAGAATAGGTGTGGCCTTTGACTGGGAAGCGAAACAGGAAAGAGCGTTCCAAACGATCAAGCGAGCCTTGTGCACCGCACCAACACTATCCCTCCCCGAAGGGATAGAAGACTTCGTTGTCTATTGCGATGCATCAAATCAAGGACTCGAATGTGTTCTAATGTAGCGAGGTAAAGTCATAGCCTATGCCTTGAGACAGCTAAAGACACATGAGGTTAACTATACCACCCACGATTTTGAGCTAGGAGCAGTTGTGTTTGCTCTTAATATCTGGAGACACTAATAGTATGGTACAAAAAGCACGATCTTTACAGACCACAAAAGTCTACAACACATTTTCGACCAGAAGGAACTCAACATGAGACAACGACGGTGGGTCGAGCTACTCAGTGATTACGAGTGTGAAATTCGTTATCATCCGGGTAAAGCCAATGTAGTAGTCGACGCCCTAAGTCAGAAAAAATATGTTGGTCGTAGAGTCAAATCTTTGACTCTAACTATCCATTCACACTTGTCCATGCAAATTAAGGAGGCTCAGCTCGACGCTTTGAAACCTAAAAATGTGGCAGGCGAATCCCTGAGAGGGATGGATAAGAACTTGTAAGTCAAGGGTGGTGGAGCCTTATACCTCATGGATCGGATCTGGACACCGAAACACGGTGGCTTCAGAGACTTGGTCATGACCGAAGCTTACAACACTCGTTATTCCGTCCACACAGGTTCAGATAAGACGTATCTTGATCTTAAAAAGTTGTACTGGTGGCCTATCATGAAAGCAGATATTGCTACCTTCGTAAGTAAATGCCTTACTTTCGCGAAGGTAAAGGTCGAATACCAGAAACCCTCCAGTCTTCTACAGCAACCGGAGATACCAGAATGGAAGTGGGAGCGGATCACTATAGACTTCATAACCAAGTCTCCCAAGACAACGGGTGGATTGGATACCATATGGGTCATCGTCGACAGATTGACCAAATCTGTACACTTCCTACCCATCAAAGAAATCGACAAAAAGGAAAAACTTACGAGAATCTACATTAGGGAGATTGTACGACTGCACGGTGTTCCCATATCCATTATCTCAAATAGAGATAGTAGATTCACTTCTAGGTTCTGGCAGTCGCTACAAAGTTCCCTAGGAACTAGGTTGGACATGAGTACAACCTACCATCCAAAGACCGACGGACAAAGTGAGAGAACTATCCAAACCTTAGAAGATATGTTGCGAGCCTGTGTGATTGACTTTGGGAATGCTTGGGATACTCATCTACCCCTTGTCGAATTTTCCTACAACAACAATTATCACATGAGCATAAAGGCAGCTCGTTTCGAAGCCCTTTTATGGCCGAAAGTGCAGATCCCCTCTGTGCTGGGCTGAGGTGGGTGATACCCAGTTAGCTAAGGGACAAGTTCCCGAAAGAACTCTCACGGGTCCGGAGATCATTCGGGAAACGACAGAGAAGATTATTCAAATTCGTGAACGATTGAAAGCCTCTAGAGACCGACAGAAAAGCTACGCTGACAAGCGAAGGAAACCATTGTAATTCCAGGTGGGCGACGTAGTTCTACTGAAGGTCTCACCCTGGAAGGGCTTGATACTCTTTGGAAAGCATGGGAAGCTCAATCCAAGATGCATAGGGCCTTTTGAGATTCTTTCCCAAATCGGCCCAGTAGCTTACAAACTCAATCTACCGCGCGAACTTAGTAACATACATTCTACCTTCCACGTCTCGAACTTGAAAAAGTGTCTGTCCGACGAGACTCTTGTTATTCCACTCGACGAGATCGAGATCAACGAGAGCCTCAACTTCGTGGAGGAACCAGTAGAGATCATGGATCGAGAGGTCAAGCAAACAAAGCAGAGCCGTATCCCGATAGTGAAGGTTCGCTAGAACGCCAAACGAGGACCTGAATTCACTTGGGAACGAGAGGATCAGATGAAACTGAAATATCCTCATCTTTTTGCTTAGTTATTTGTAACTTATTATTTGCTTAAATTCTAATTTCGGGACAAAATTCCTTCTAATGGGGGGATGATGTAACAACCCGAAATTTCCATTATATACAAACAATATCAAGTCAATAGAAGTTACAACAGTTGTAGTAAATTTTCAGACTTTTTAGCATAGGTTTGAGTATTTCAGGATTTACTCTCAAAGAGATATCAGGAGAGAGGATGCACTAGGGTTTTGTGCAACTCTGTTATTTCAAAACTCTATGATATTAGAGTTCATTTCGTGAATAAAATATTTTCTGCCAAAAATCCGAGGAGTATATATAGGATTCTAACCCATATTTATTAATTAGTTCCATTTCCATCTAGAGAAAAGCAAAATTCTCTCTCACGAATCTTTGGACTTTCGTTCCAAAACGTAAGTGCTTCCATCTAGTTGTATTATAGAGCTCAATTTGTGCTTAATAACATAGAAATCATATCAAAACAACAAGATTTAAGAGTTTACCGCCCATGAACATCTTGGACCATAAACCCTTTTATAAGGGACAAATGAGTGCCTAGTCCTTTCCTCTTGATATGAAACTAGATTAGACTCGTATACTAATGCATTTAGGACTAGAAAGCACCCATGAACACCAAGAGTAAGGTGTTCACGGCCCAAGAAGTTCTTGGACCGTGAACTCCAAACTCAAGGGCCAAAAGGTGCTTTAAACCCTCCTAAAGCCCTGGACAAATAGCCTTGATTTACTCCTAGTTAATTTATGGACTTTAAATCATCAAAAACTCATCCCAAGGAGAGATTACGGCCGTAATCTCTAAGGGTTTTGGTCATTGGGCCGTGACCATCAAAGAAGGGTACCAAAGTGTGCCTAAGGCCTTCATTAGCCTTAGATAATTGCCTAAAACCTATCCTAGATGAGCATGGGACTTGAAAACACCAAATAAACCTAAGCTTAGGTTCTTACGGCCGTAAACTCCTTATTGTTATGGCATTGAAGAGTAAACTCAAGAATGAGGTCCTTTGGAACCCTAAAACCACTAGCCTTGTCCTACAACAACTTAGATGCAATCCTTAGGGCTTATAACACTTATATAAAGTGTTTATCATATTCTAGGATGTCTTAACATTTTCAATTAGTAGTTTAAGACTAATTGGGTGCATCTATGTGTGATTATATGTTCATTAGGATCATCGCATGTTTACAAGTTTTCACTTGACACTTAGCAATCCTACACCGTTCAGTTCATTCAAACCACCATCTACAGGTGAGTTCATACCCCTTAATCAATGTTTTAAATGACTTTAAATGCTTTAATGGGGGGGGGATACAAGTAGAAAACAACATGCTATATAATCAATCACATGTGATTTATGACTGTGTTTTCATCCAACTAATTTCACATGCTTCAAAATGTGATGTATGAAATGGTTTTCTATCTTAAAAATACTTTGTTATCAAATGTATTGCTTTTGAAATGTTTATTAAAATCACATCAAGTCATTGTTAATTATTGTTCAAAACTCTTAAATGTCTTACAAAACCATTTTCATCTTCTTAAACAAAACTATATCTATACACTTATGTTCTTATATATGCATTGATATGATAGCTTTCATCCTTCATTAAGTTTCCCACACTCTTGTGTAGCAAGGGTGTATAAACCTGCTTAGACAAACAATTACCTTCCAGTTAACTATTATAGGGATAGTTAGGAGATACAAAACATTATTCCTATTACAAGGAATTACACCAGAGTCAGTTCATTCATGAGTCTACACTATACATTACATGTTACATGAATACATCTACATCGATACGCTTACATGAATACATTTACATATATGTACATTTATTTGTATACACTTACATGGATACTTGTACCAAGATTCTATATGATGAGTTACTAGTACATACCATTCATGTAAATTGTTCTGCCTATCCTAATGCAAAAGGATAACTAGACGGGACTAACCATTCTGAAACCCACCTGTTAGCAATAGAGGTAATGAACATCTACGGATGCCTACGGTTAATACTTATACTAGGAGTACCTTTACGGGACTAACCATTCCTTAAACCTGCTGCCAGCTACAGAGGAAAATGAATCTACGGATGTTCAAGGTTATACCTTTCGGCAGTCGCGATGTTGAGTTGATCCTAATACAAAAGGATAACACTTACATGATTATATTTTTCCTATTACTTTATTTTGATACATTCACATAAACGATGAGTTAGACTAAGTACAGTTAGTAATAGTCAAAAAGAAGGAAAAACTATCATTGTTATAGCAAAATATTCGGGTCTTGGTAGAAGACTACATTTTATACTAGTAGGAAATATGGGATTTTTCTAGGGTTTTCATACTTATATCACCTGTTTCATTCAAAGATTTACATGGCATTCATAACAGCTTTCCAAAACAAGGCAATGACACTTAAATACTTATGAATTCACCAGCTTTACGCTGATACTCGCTTTCAAAATAACTTGTATTCTCAGGTCACTAGTAGACAGGTACGATGGCCGGGTTTTGAGAAGACGGAGCACAGACAAGACTCGTCTTTTATTTTGATTACATATTTTGGTGTCTTATTACAATTAAAGAACACACATGTATTAAAACTTTACTTTTAATGCAATGGATGATGTTGTCGCTTGTTTACTACTTTACACTGTTATGATACTTCACATGACGTCCTCCACCCCGAAAGCTTCCGCCGTTCTTGGTTTTGGGGTGTGACAGATTGGTATCAGAGCATTGTTTATAGTGAATATAGTATATCAACCCATAAAAGATATACTAACTATAAATACATTGGGATTAAAACGCTCTGTCTATGAGTTTATACTTTTAAATACTAAAATATTTAAGTAAGTATACGTGCCTGCATTCATAATAAAATCGGTGTCACAACGACAAGAACAAAAGTATTACGATTGTTGAATATTACAAGTAAGCCTGGGGATATATGGTCAGTCTTGGGAATGGCATAGCCTGATCAACTATGCTGGTCCAAGGAGTGATTAGCATATGCCCAAGAATCGTTGTGATGTGGCAACAAGTCTAAAAACTTACCAACACAACCATAAAGAAACACCATAGGGGTATTTGGTCTTACTGTAATTATCTTAGTCAGTTTGTCTATTTAGCTATTTCTTATATCCCTTATCTCGCGTAGATTTTAATGGGTGGATTTCACCATGGCAATCCGTACTTCCCAAACCAAGGCAATGCTGGATGGCTAGAGGAAGAACCAGAAGATGATCACCCAATCCCTTTGGATGATCACCATGCTGAGGGTTTTTCTGATAGTTCTGACTCGGAGTCGGAAGTCAATAACCTACCTCTAGATGCTCAAAACCCAAACCTGAACCCCCATCCCGCATTTCAAGGACCCACACCTTTGTGGGCCACTAACTTGAATAGATGGAGTCAGGAACAGGGTCAACCCATTCCCTACAACGGAGACAGAAGTTTCTACAACCTCACTGAGGGAGGTTCTGCTGACAAGGTCCTACCCATCATGGTTCATAGGATTTTTAGGAACACAATACTTGGTCAATCAACTATCAATCGAGTCTTGGAGATTGATGCCAACTCTGGCGTTAACACAGTCCGCATTCGCCAACTAGATTCTGCTCATGAAAGGACTCTGGTCCGCAATGCAGCTCTGCAGAGAGAACTTGCTGAAACTCAAGCTGAGGTCAGGGAACTTCGAGCTTAGCAAGCAAGAACTGACAGGCGTATGAGGGACATGAAATGCCTATTGTCGGGATCAAGAACTCATACAAGTAGTTCTCGTCGCCGATAGAATCTCATCGACTCATCTTTTGGATATAACCTAGTTTATGTAAAAACTTTGGTCTAATTTCCTATCTTTGTAAATCTTAGACCCGTCAGGTCTTGATCTAGTCATAATTCTGTCAAAATTTTCCTATCTTGGTTGATGTAAGGCCTACTTCTAGGCTACTTTTCCCAAACTTGTTACATCTGTAATCCCAGTATTATTGACAGATATCTAATCATATGGAAATTATTATCCGAATGCTATCATCTGCATTTAGTTATACTATTCATTGTGTTGTTGGACTAAGGGGAGTTAGTCCATGAGTCACTCTCATTATTCATCTATTCTTATCCATGCTGTCATCTTTTAAATGTATAGTTAAAGATGCCGCCACGCAGGAATCCCAGGCGTAACCCAAATAAGGAAACGCCGATACCACCACCTCAACCTCCTCAACCACCTTCTCCTTTCGATGCCACTATGTTCCAGGCAGCCTTTACAGCAGCAGTAGCAGCTGTTGTGTCAGCCATCAATGCTCCTGTCCCTAGTGGATCGTGAACAAGTGCACATCCCTCAAACCACGGCGAAAGCCATGGACATACCTGGGAATGCACCTACAAGGACTTCACGAACACCAAACCCCGAAACTTCAATGGAACTGGTGGGGTTATGGTGTTAAGACAATGGGTTGAAAAGACGGAAGCACTATTTGAAATCTGTGCCTGTCCGGAGGGCAACAAGGTCAGTTTTGCTACTTGTACCTTCTCTAACAGAGCACTAACGTGGTGGAATGGCCATGTTTAGTCTCTGACTTTAGTGGTGACGAATTCCATCAGCTAGGAACACTTGAAGGCCATGCTGATGAGAGAGTACTGTCCTCGAGGGGAAATACAAAAACTCGAACAGGAACTCTGGGGTCTACAAATGGTTGGATCCGACATATCAACCTACACAAATAGGTTCTGTGATCTGGCAATTCCATGCTCTTTTTTGGTTGCTCTCGAAAGCAAGAAGATAGAGAGATATATCCGGGGACTGTCTCCCCAGATCCAGTCAAGTGTGTTAGCTTCCAAGCCTGTCACTTTTGATAGTGCAAAGGAACTGGCACAGTCTCTCATAGACCACGGGAAACACCGGTACCCAACAATCCCTACACCCCAGCCACAAAGGGACAACAACAACAAGAAGGGGTGGAAGAAGAGGAAAAGAGGGGATTCGCAAGAATCCTCCAAGAGACAACAACTTGTGGCAATCAATGTTGCCACGGTAACTCCCGTTGCTTTCTGCTACAATTACGAGCTAAACTTTATATCTTCTGTTTAGGGTAGGAAAATTTACAACTATTGATTGATTTGTGGTTGGATTAATTATTTATTCGTGAACTTAGTTGTATTAATCTTGTTAAAGAACCTTATGCATTAACCATTACTATTTTCTGTTAATTATCAAGTAATTAAGCTGCATGAATATCTCTTAATTGCTTATCTCATGTGATTTATGTGAAAGCATTGTTATGTGCCTAGGAATAGTGAACATGAAACTAGGATTAACTACAAAATGGGTAAATTAATGTGTGAGCTTGTGTGATAAACCATCAACAAGAGGTTAAATTAACGACCAATTTAATTAACCACTACAAGTATTATTTAACCCGAATAATTAACTAGGAAATTTATTAGTTTAATCAAATGGCCAATGTTTGAATTGATATATTTTCTAAGGATTAGTAATAACGAATGTGAACCTAATCACTTTAATCGGTAGCCAATAACAATTAATCCATTTCATTTTCCATAAAATCAACCATAGGAGTAGATAAACCGAACCTAAACAGAAGTCTTCTTATTATTGAATTTAGTTGATTTTTACTTGCTTTAGCCGTTAGTATTTAATTTGTGTGTTAGTTAGTTTATCTAAGTTTCTAGTCTTGCAAAACTAGAGAAACCCTTTTACTTTTATTACTTTTTTTAGTTCATTCTAGTTATTAGTTTAATTACTGTTCCCTGAGTTCGATACCCTGCTTATTCAACTATATCACCAATTGACAGGTCCACTACCTTTTGTGTGTCTAATTCATATTTAAAAAATAGGATAAAACTAGTTCGTTTCACACACATCAGTGCGTTCTTAGTGAACTCCTTGTCTGGTCTTGTATTGTTTGACTTGGGTGCGAGTTGGACTTTTTTCTCTCAGACCTTTAGTAGGGAGTTTGCTTTGCCCATGGGAGAGTTGGAGTGTCCGTTGCGAGTTTCTATCGCCAACGAACACGGGGTTTCTGCTACTTCGGTTTATATGGATTTCGTTCTAGAGATCTTTGGGGTATCCTTTCCGATTGATTTGATCCCTATTCCTATGGGGGGATGTTTGGATGATTGTGTGTATGGACTGGCTAAGTCGTTTCAGTGCCATGTTCGACTGCGAGGGTCAGCGTGTGGTGGTTCCAATTCCAAGTGGAGGAGAGCTAGTTATTTATGGAGAAGGCACCAGGATGGGTTCAGGATTTTGTTCGGCAGCCAGGGATCAACAGTATATTCAACACGGATGTACGGGTTATTTGGCGTATGTGGTGGATATGCGGGGCAGGGATCAGGTTTCAGTTTCAGATGTTTTGGTCATCAGAGAGTTCGCTGAAGCGTTCCTGGAGAAGTTACCCGGTGTGCCTCCTGAGACGCAAGTTGAGTTCAGGATCGACCATGTGCCAAGTGCGGCCCTTATTGCCAAGGCGCCGTTCTGATTGGCACCACTTGAGATGCAAGAGCTGTCATCTCAGCTGCAGGAGCTTCTAGGCAAGGAGTTCGTCTGTCCGAGCACTTCTCCGTAGGGAGTGCCAATTTTATTCGTCAAGAAGAAGGATGGTATACACTAGATGTGCATTGATTACCGGGAGTTGAACAAGTTAACGATGAAGAACCGTTATCCCCTTCCGCGGATTGATGACCTCTTTGATCAGTTGCAGGGAGCATCTTGGTTCTCCAAGATAGATTTAAGGTGTGGGTACCATCAGGTTAGGTTGAGGAGGAGGACGTGGAGAAGACCACGTTCTAGACTCGTTATGGGCATTACGAGTTCGTGGTAATGGCGTTTAGGCTCACCAATACGCCGACAGTATTTATGGATTTGATGAATCGGGTATGCAAGCTGATGCTCGATCGCTCAGTTATTGTGTTCATTGATGATATCTTGGTGTATTCCAAGACCAGGGAGCAGCATGAGGAGCATCTTTGCTAGCTTCTAGGGGTTTTGAGGCGAGAACGACTTTATGCTAAGTTCTCGAAGTGCGAGTTTTGGTTGCGAGAGGTTCAGTTCCTTGGACACCTCGTTAACCAAGATGAGATTTGGGTCGATCCAACCAAAATTGAGGCGGTGATGTAGTGGGAGGTTCCAAAATCTCCCTCGTATATCAGGAGTTTTCTGGGTTTGGCAGGGTACTACCGGTGATTTATTCAGGATTTCTCCAAGATTGCAGTACCCCTCACTCGTTTGACGAGGAATGTGTTGGAATTTTGGTGGGGCCCTGAGCAACAGTCCACATTTGAGACCCTTCGGCAGCAATTTTGCAAGGCCCCAGTTTTGACCCTCCCGGAGGGAGTTGATGATTTTGTCGTTTCTAATGATGCATCCATCACCGGCTTGGGAGCAGTCCTCATGAAGATAGGACTGGTGATAGCTTATGCTTCTAGGCAACTAAAGCCGCATGAGACGAGATATCCCACACATGATCTTGAGTTGGGGGCGGTGGTTTTCGCCCTCAAGACTTGGAGACACTACCTATATGGGGTCCGTTGTACTATCTACACGGATCACAAGAGTATGAGGCATATTATAGATCAGCCGAACCTGAACATGAAGCAGCGAAGTATCTGGACGTAGTCAAGAATTATTAATGCGAGATCCTTTATCATCCGGGTAAAGTGAGCGTGGTGGCGGATGCCCTGAGCCGCAAGTCGACTTGACCTTATGTTGAGGTGGCATGTATGAGGATATCTGTGGATTCTCCACTTATGGGTTTGATTAGGGAGTGTGACATCCCCAAATTTCACGGCCAGAAAAGACAGATTTGTTTATGCTTTGTTTTATAAATCAGAGTGATCGTGTAAAGAAAACGGTTGCGGAATTTGTTCCCAAAATAAAATATGATAACCATTTATCAAAACATTTCTCAAAGAGAATGTATTTTCATTAAATAATAAAACCTCGGGATGTCATGTTCCGATACAGACCAAAAGCATTAACAATATAAAATAGACCTTACAACAGTTATAACTACTGATCTATAATCCAAAACCTCTCGTCAAGTCCACTAACTTATACTCTTGTGTCATTACCTGTAATGCAAAGAAAACTGAGTGGGTCAGGCTTGGGAGCCTGGTGAGCATATAGGGTTTTCAACCCACGATAATACAGTTATTATATTCAATTATCAAACAATCAACCCAATTACCCATCCCCATTATCTTCTTAAGGTTTTACCCTAAGAACCAACTATCCTTCATTCATTTATTCCTAAGGAATTGGCACGAAATCCATTGCTGCCAAAGTTTATTTATCAAGTACTAAATCCATAGTTTATCAGACGCTAACTCCATAGTCGCCGGGGTTTATTCAAGCGGCGTTAACTCTATAGTCACCAAGGTTCGCTTAACAGGCACGAAGTCACATCGTCACCAAGGTTTACTCAATAAGCGCTAACTCCATAGTCACCAAGGTTTATACAATAGGCGCTAACTCCATAGTCACCAAGGTTTATCTAACAGTAGGCGCTAACTCCATAGTCACCAAGGTTTATTTAATAGGCGCTAACTCCATAGTCACCAACTATCCCATCTACCCATGTTCTACCCAACATTTTCGTAAATATAAATACTTACACAGTTTAAATCATTTAATACTTGTATAAAACATCAATTCCATGCCTATTTCAAATAGACAAATAATATATAACACATAGCACGTATTTCATAGCTAGCACTTTATATTTATGTGTTAGAAGAAAGTAACCACACACTGACACATATAAACAACAATATATATACACATAGCACGTGTTTTATAAAATACTTCATATCTATGTGTAAGATGAAAGTGACTATACACTCACTTGATTAGAAGATGATCGAACAGCACTACGGCTTGTAGAAGTAGTATTCTTCGGCAGATCTGGAAGATCTTCACAAAAACCGGACTCATCGCGGGTAGAGCTTCGGCTCGGGAATTGCACTTCTCGGGATCTTCGGGGCCTCGGGACTTGCTTCGGGGCTCGGGAATGATACCGGGGCTTCGGGATAATTCTTGCATGAAAAACGATGCAAAAACACGAGAGAAAGGGAAGAAATGAGCAAAGAACTCGGCTGCCCTCGACACCCTTTTATAGGGGGCTGGAAACCCGAATTACGCTGGGCGTAATTCTAAATTACACTGGGCGTAATGAAGATAGGGCCGCTGACTCCCCCCTCTGGATAATATCGAAATTTATATTTAAATTAAATATCGAAAATATTTAATAAACTTCAAAAATTCATATCTTCCTCATACGAACTCCGTTTTCGACGTTCTTTATAACCCTGCGTAGGTGAGACTACGCTCTACAACTTTTGTTTAGACTCCGTCGGCTAATTTTGAATTTATTTTTATTATTTATTTTTAGTAGTATCCGGGACAAGAAAACTCCGTTATAAAATCATAACTTCTTCATACGACGTCCGTTTTCGCCTATCTTTTTATCGTTTTACTAAAATTAATGAGATCTTCGATTCTCATTTAGATTGTTTCGGGTAAGAACCGCTCGGTCTCAAATCGAGTATTTGGGATGCATACCGCTAAGTCGAAACTTCGAAAAATCATAACTTCCTCATACGAAGTCAGATTTGGGCGTTCTTTTTATGCACGCTCACGGTTTAACGTATTCTACGACTTTCATTTAGATTGATAAGGCTAAATATCGTTCTAACGTAAATTCACTTTTTACGTCGCGTTGTGTCGTGCCGGTTCTGTCGCGAAACTTCGACAGGTCATAACTTCTTCGTTATAACTCGGATTTTGGCGTTCTTTATATGTACGGAATCCTTGTAACATATACTACAACTTAGTTAAGATTATTTGTTCTAAATAATATTCTATCAAAAAGTCATTTTTTGACGCTTATCGTCTCTAAATTGACTAGCCCTGATCTACGGGCGTTACAATTATCTCCCCCTTAGGATGATTACGTCCCGGAATCATCAATGAAATAGGGCTTGCATAATGATTCCACACGTTGTTTCTTCATCCTGGGTAATAACCATAACTTCTACGTTTCCTTCAAAGAGTGTTTAACTCTATGGCTTTCTTGACTACAGACGATGCCCAAATCTTGCATCTACTTTCCGTACTATGTTGTACTTTCAATCGTAACCTTCAAGTTACAAAATAAATCCTTATTGCGGACTCCTTCTTCTTCCTGGGATAAATACATTCCTTTATCTATTGTAATAGACCGATGGGTCGTGTCCCGATGACCTCTCATTGTAGTCGGACTCAATTGATATGACCACTAGGGTCGGAATAACAACCATCTTACTAGTCCTTACCAAAACAATGGTAATGACATACTTGAATAAAATGGAATCAATTACTAGCTTCTTGGTAACCTTGCGACTTCCCATGATCCAAGCGTGAGTCCTGTGCTTCCAGTAGTATAGATCTCTACTACCATTCACACCTACTCATACTCGTCCCAAGTATTGTCTCGCAGTTAACCAAGTCACTATACATAAATCATATAATCATTTAACACATCAGATAACAAAACCAAGGTTTATATTATTTCTTGAAACTATTACACAAAAGTTCAAGTTCACCCTATACTATGCCTCTAATAGGCTACACCATAAGTTACTATTCGCACTGCTACTTCATAACTTGATCCTTGGATATAAAATCCTCATCCTTGATTCGCTTCGTCGAGGATCATGTGGAATGCCCTTGGCTGTGGCGGTGTGTTTTTCTTTGGGCAGTCTTTAGAAATATGCCCTTCTTCGTTACATCTATAGCACACATTCTTGATAGGTGCGCACTTGTTGTCGTAGTGCCCTGTCTTCCCACATTTGTAGCAAGTCATTTCCTCGCTACATTTTCCGAAGTGTTTCTTCTTACACTTCTCACACCACTTAGCTTCATCTCTTCCCCCAGATTTTGAGAATTTTCTTTCTTTGTGGATTATTAAAGATCCTTCACACTTCCTTTTCTCTCCAACTTCAGCTCTTTCCAGACCCTTTTCTTTTATTTGGGTCTCAACAATCTTGGCTGCCTAGATGGCGGCTTTCAGAGTGGTTGCTTGCTTGACTATCGGACCAAAGTCCGCAGGTAATCCATTGGCAAACTTGTTGACCTTGGAAAGTTCACTTGGAATTAGGTATGGAATAAGCTTCATCTTCTCCGTAAAGCTTGTAGCGTATTTAGTGACGCTCAATTTTCCCTTCTTTAGATTCTGGAACTCATTGTTGATTTCCAGAAGATCCTGCTCAGAGCAGTATTGCATTCTCATTTGCTCCACGAACTCTTCCCAAAACATCATGCTAGCTTCCCCCTTGGGCATTGAACCGGCCAGTAACTTCCACCAGCTCAGTACTCCAGATTTTAACAGAGGGATTGAAAGAGCGGTCTTCTGTCTGTTGCTACACTCGCAACATTCAAACATTGTCTCCGTCTCGGAAATCCAGTCCATGACTTGCACCGGTGTTGGGCTCTGATATGTGTATTTTTATATATATTTATGTATAACATATCTTAATATTTTAGCCTTTATTATTATTATTTAGAACTAAAATATACTTAATATGCTTTGAAATATTTAATTACAGTAAAAATGGGAGTTGGAATGCAAAAGGAAGAGAATGGAGCTGAAAAGATGCAAAAAGGATATTGCTGGCAGATTGACCCATCTTCAGTGTTTCGGGTATATCTGATGACTCACAAATCCAATTGACGAGATTCAAAATGTTCTTAAAACTAGACGAAATTTCCTACGACTTATGTGATAGAGACTTTTGGCTAATTCGACACTTATCTTATCCAAAACCGGCCTTGAAGATGAAGCATAAAAGCTGGACGGAAATTCCCTCCAAGTTACTTATTCCCCAAGCACCACTTTCCTTATCTTTATTTGCTTAATCCCTAAGCCACATTAGTTTCCTTATTCCAATCCAAGTCTAATATTCCATATAACTCCATCTCCATCAACTATAAATACCCCATATCATTCCACCAATTTCATAATCTATGATATTCCACTTCGACTTGTGCAACAAGAAAACTTCATAGTTGCCATTTTGAGGGTCTAGGAGGCGGCCGGAAGGCCGTTAAGCTAACGGGAGCGGAGATCGGAAGGATTGGAGAGCAGATACATGTTTAGCATTCCACTGTGTTACTATTATGTATTTAGTTTCTGATTTGGGTGTAAAAACCTTTTACTTTGCGTTTATGATTGAATGAAGCTTTGATTATTAGACTAACTGCTATATTGAATTATTTTTTTATGTTTAATTTATCTTGCCAAGCTTGTTAGAAGATCCTTACGTATTAATGATAATTATTTACTGTTAATTATTAAGTAAATTGAGTTGTATGAACATCTGCTTGATTGCTTGTTTCTTATGATTTTGATGACCATCGAGATTATAAGTCTAGGAATAACGAATGTGAAACTAGGATTAACTTGGGAATAAGTAAGTTAAGGTGTGAGCCTTGTTTGATGACCATCAACAAGAGGTTAAATTGAATTAGTAATTTGACTAACTATATTTACAAGTCTTGCTTGATACGAACTGAACACTAGGAAGCATGTTAGTTTAATCAACTGATCACTGTTTGAATTGACTTGTTTGCTAAAGGATTAGTTGTAGTGAACGCGAATCTAATCATTTTAGGAATCGGTGAACATAAATAAATGAATTTATGTATGCAATTGTCTATGTTTTTAAAGTGTAATTTATCTAAATCAAAGTACATGAAGAGATTTGTTTTCCTGTTAGTTTATCGAAAGTTGTTAATTAACTGTTAGTTTGAGATTTATTAAACTATTTCTTTATTCTTTCATGTGACCTATAATCAAATATTTTAAATTAATTCACCACCGTTCCCTGTGATCGACACCCGACTTACCTAAGCTATACTGTAATCTGACTAGGTACACTGCCTATAAGTGCATAGTTAGTCTACGTTTGTTAGGTCATAAATATTAAAATTAGTGGGTACTTTTATGCACATCAAGTTTTTGGCGTCGTTGCCGGGGAACGACTTTCAGTTAATTTAGTTTATTTGATTATTCGTTATTTGTTTTTAGTTATTTTTTATTTTATTTTTTTTAGTTTTATTTTCGTTGATGTCATTTCACTTGTCGGGAAGGTTTTTGTTGCTATGTGCAGGAATTCATGATCATACACATTGTTTGGTTTTACTTTTTGCATGGGTTTCGAGACTGCAAGCGATTAGGGAATTCTTGACTTGTTTAGTCTACTACTTTGGGTGATTTGTCCAACTCAATCCACGAGGCGTAGTATAGCAAGGCGTATCGAGGTGATTAAGTGGAAGACCGAACTCTTGCTACTCTTGACTAGTTGGGTCGACTCTTGTTCTACTTTTTAGTTAATGGTGCAAAGAAAACAAAGGAAATAGTCTGACAGGTCCCGAAAGTTTTTGTTTTCACAAACCAACTCTTGCATGCAAGGGATTTAATCAATAATTGTAGCTTGATTTCGACGAAGACGAGTGATTGTGATATCCTTTTTAGTTATTTTGTTTTTTTAGTTGTTTTACTTTCAGAAATTTCAATAATTAAGGTCGAATGGTGATTTGTCACGAGAGAAAAAACCATGTGAAAGTTTGAAGTTGACACTTGAGAGCCATGACTTTCAATAAGTGTGGGGTGCGCGTCGATATTTGGAGAGATTATTATTTCGAAGAGTGGAGTTTCTAACTATACATTGATTCCCATGGCATGGATGAGCTGTTCCCACACCATGGAGTTTTATTTTGACGCAATGTAGAAGTATCATCCCGGCTGCCATGACATGGTTGACACTTTCCTATGTCGTGGGGGAGTTTTTCATCACGAGAGGAGGCTGCTATTCTACATACCACGACGTGACCACCACTTACTACATCGTGGCCATGCTATTATTCGCGATATGGATTTTTCCTCACTCGACGACACGACGTGGTTGACACTTTCCCACGTCATGGTCACTATATATTGCTTTAGCTTGCAATCGTTTGCACCACATTTAAGAAGTCAATGTTCTTTTGTATTTTCCGGCACATTAAGAAGCAGTAGTTCCAGTTTCCAGTCTTCCAGCAATTTTCAGAGCAGCTTTTAGCAGCCCCATTCGATCTCGTCACTACTACCCCAGGGGAGTCTGTTCCTTTTTCTTCGTTTTTATTATTTTTATCAGCTTAATTAGTTTTATGCATACAATGAGGACATTGTATTAAATAAGTGTGGGGTAGGGGTCGGAAAAGAAAATTAAAAATTACTAGATTAGGAAAATTTTAAAAAAATTATAAACTTGAAATAATAGTTTAATTTAAGAAAATCTAGTGATAATTTAAAATTCTGCTAATATTGTATGTGATGATCCAATGAGAACCCAAATGTTTACCTGAGCCAACACATGTTATAGTGTATTTGTGGCTTCCAATTTCCTAGTGAAAAGTCATGAGATATGAAAGGTAATCTAGTAGTTTATATGACATAATATGTTTTGCAGCCTAAACCAGAAATCTATCCAGGAGAGCTTATGTAGTCATTGCACTTAGACTAATACCTTAACCAATAAGGGTTGAAGTTAAGCTCCTTGCTTAAGCATGTAGGGTATGAGCGAAAAAAGTGAGATATAGAAAAAAGAGAGAGAAATTACAAAAAAAGTTGTTTGAATTTTGGAGCTATAAAAGTATGAAGATCAAAAGATCAAAATTCTGAAGAAATCCAAAAAGTTGAAGATACCAAAAATCAAACAATAGGTGGTGCATTCAATGAAAGCAAATATCAAATATTCGAAGAAGCGACGAATTCAAAGAGCTCCATTCTAGTATCAAAGTTGTAATTTCTAGAATTTATGTATGCTTGGTAGTTTAACCAAAAATACCTTGAGGTTAAGAAAGATATCTGAGGATTGATTCGGAGGGTTGCAAAAATGAATGTCGTATAAGCTAAGGGGTGAAGGTTCATAAAGATTGTGAGTATTTAGGAGTGGGAAGTTCTTAGGAATTATAGACACAAATACATGCATTGAGGTATTGGGATAATGGATGAGTTTGAAATGGATTATTCTATGCGATATTGGTGAAATAATAAAAGTCAGTTTGCTTGGGGGCAAGCAAATGCTAAGTGTGGGGTATTTTGATATGTGTATTTTTATATATATTTATGTATAACATATCTTAATATTTTAGCCTTTATTATTATTATTTAGAACTAACATATACTGAATATGCTTTGAAATATTTAATTACAGTAAAAATGGGAGTTGGAATGCAAAAGGAAGAGAATGGAGCTGAAAAGATGCAAAAAGGATATTGTTGGCAGATTGACCCCTCTTCAGTGTTTCGGGTATATATGATGACTCACAAATCCAATTGACGAGATTCAAAATGTTCTGAAAACTAGACGACATTTCCTACGACTTATGTGAGAGGGGCTTTTGCCTAATTCGAAACTTATCTTATCCAAAACCGGCCTTGAAGATGAAGCATAAAAGCTGGACGGAAATTCCCTCCAAGTTACTTATTCCCCAAGCACCACTTTCCTTATCTTTATTTGCTTAATCCCTAAGCCACATTAGTTTCCTTATTCCAATCCAACTCTAATATTCCATATAACTCCATCTCCATCAACTATAAATACCCCATATCATTCCACCAATTTCATAATCTATGATATTCCACTTGGACTTGTGCAACAAGAAAACTTCATAGTTGCCGTTTTAAGGGTCTACGACGCGGCCGGAAGGCCGTTAAGCTAACGGGAGCGGAGATCGGAAGGATTGGAGAGCGGATACATGTCGGTAATCATGTGGGTTGTTAACGTGACCATGTTTAGCATTCCACTGTTTTACTATTATGTATTTAGTTTCTGATTTGGGTGTAAAAACCTTTTACTTTGCGTTTATGATTGAATGAAGCTTTGATTATTAGACTAATTGCTATATTGAATTATTTGTTTATGTTTAATTTATCTTTCCAAGCTTGTTAGAAGATCCTTACCTATTAATGATAATTATTTGCTGTTAATTATTAAGTAAATTGAGTTGTATGAACATCTGCTTGATTGCTTGTTTCTTATGATTTTGATGACCATCGAGATTATAAGTCTAGGAATAACGAATGTGAAACTAGGATTAACTTGGGAATAAGTAAGTTAATGTGTGAGCCTTGTTTGATGACCATCAACAAGAGGTTAAATTGAATTAGTAATTTGACTAACTATATTTACAAGTCTTGCTTGATACGAACTGAACACTAGGAAGCATGTTAGTTTAATCAAGTGATCGCTGTTTGAATTGACTTGTTTGCTAAAGGATTAGTTGTAGTGAACGCGAATCTAATCATTTTAGGAATCGGTGAACATAAATAAATGAATTTATGTGTGCAATTGTCTATGTTTTTAAAGTGTAATTTATCTAAATCAAAGTACCTGAAGAGATTTGTTTTCCTGTTAGTTTATCGAAAGTTGTTAATTAACTGTTAGTTTGAGATTTATTAAACTATTTCTTTATTCCTTCATGTGACCTATAATCAAATATTTTAAATTAATTCACCACCGTTCTCTATGATCGACACCCGACTTACCTAAGCTATACTGTAATCTGACTAGGTACACTGCCTATAAGTGCATAGTTAGTCTAAGTTTGTTAGTTCATAAATATTAAAATTAGTGGGTACTTTTATGCACATCAAGTTTTTGGCGCCGTTGCCGGGGAACGACTTTCAGTTAATTTAGTTTATTTGATTATTCGTTATTTGTTTTTAGTTAGTTTTTTATTTTATTTTTTTTAGTTTTATTTTCGTTGATGTCATTTCACTTGTCGGGAAGGTTTTTGTTGCTATGTGCAGGAATTCATGATCATACACATTGTTTGGTTTTACTTTTTGCATGGGTTTCGAGATTGCAAGCGATTAGGGAATTCTTGACTTGTTTAGTCTACTACTTTGGGTGATTTGTCCAACTCAATCCACGAGGCGTAGTATAGCAAGGCATATCGAGGTGGTTAAGTGGAAGACCAAACTCTTGCTACTCTTGACTAGTTGGGGCGACTCTTGTTCTACTTTTTAGTTAATGGTGCAAAGAAAACAAAGGAAATAGTTTGACAGGTCCCAAAAGTTTTTTGTTTTCACAAACCAACTCTTGCATGCAAGGGATTTAATCAACAATTGTAGCTTGATTTCGACGAAGACGAGTGATTGTGATATCCTTTTTAGTTATTTTGTTTTTTTAGTTGTTTTACTTTCAGAAATTTCAATAATTAAGGTCGAATGTTGATTTGTCATGAGAGAAAAAACCATGTGAGAGTTTGAAGTTGACACTTGAGAGCCATGACTTTCAATAACTGTGGGGTGCGCGTCGATATTTGGAGAGATTACTATTTCAAAGAGTGGCGTTTCTAACTATACATTGATTCCCATGGCATGGATGAGCTGTTCTCACACCATGGAGTTTTATTTTGACGCAATGTAGAAGTATCATCCCGGCTGCCATGACATGGTTGACACTTTCCTATGTCGTGGGGGAGTTTTTCATCACGAGAGGAGGCTGCTATTCTACATACCACGACGTGACCACCACTTACTACGTCGTGGCCATGCTACTATTCGCGATATGGATTTTTCCTCACTCGACGACACGACGTGGTTGACACTTTCCTACGTCATGGTCACTATATATTGCTTTAGCTTGCAATCGTTTGCACCATATTTCAGAAGTCAATGTTCTTTTGTATTTTCCGGCACATTCAGAAGCAGCAGTTCCAGTTTCCAGTCTTCCAACAATTTTCACAGCAGCTTTTAGCAGCCCCATTCGATCTCGTCAGTACTACCCCAGGGGAGTATGTTCCTTTTTCTTCGTTTTTATTATTTTTATGAGCTTAATTAGTTTTATGCATACAATGAGGGCATTGTATTAAATAAGTGTGGGGTAGGGGTCACAAAAGAAAATAAAAAATTACTAGATTAGGAAAATTTTAAAAAAATTATAAACTTGAAATAATAGTTTAATTTAAGAAAATCTAGTGATAATTTAAAATTTTGCTAATATTGTATGTAATGATCCAATGAGAACCCAAATGTTTACCTGAGCCAACACATGTTATAGTGTATTTGTGGCTTCCAATTTCCTAGTGAAAAGTCATGAGATATGAAAGGTAATCTAGTAGTTTATATGACATAATATGTTTTGCAGCCTAAACCAGAAATCTATCCAGGAGAGCTTATGTAGTCATTGCAGTTAGAGTAATACCTTAACCAATAAGGGTTGAAGTTAAGCTCCTTGCTTAAGCATGTAGGGTATGAGCGAAAAAAGTGAGATATAGAAAAAAGAGAGAGAAATTACAAAAAAAGTTGTTTGAATTTTGGAGCTATAAAAGTATGAAGATCAAAAGATCAAAATTCTAAAGAAATCCAAAAAGTTGAAGATACCAAAAATCAAACAATAGGTGGTGAATTCAATGAAAGCAAATATCAAATATTCGAAGAAGCGACGAATTCAAAGAGCTCCATTCTGGTATCAAAGTTGTAATTTCTAGAATTTATGTATGCTTGGTAGTTTAACCAAAAATACCTTGAGGTTCAGAAAGATATCTGAGGATTGATTCGGAGGGTTGCAAAAATGAATGTCGTATAAGCTAAGGGGTGAAGGTTCATAAAGATTGTGAGTATTTAGGAGTGGGAAGTTCTTAGGAATTATAGACACAAATACATGCATTGAGTTATTGGGATAATGGATGAGTTTGAAATGGATTATTCTATGCGATATTGGTGAAATAATAAAAGTCAGTTTGCTTGGAGGCAAGCAAAGGCTAAGTGTGGGGTATTTTGATATGTGTATTTTTATATATATTTATGTATAACATATCTTAATATTTTAGCCTTTATTATTATTATTTAGAACTAAAATATACTTAATATGATTTGAAATATTTAATTACAATAAAAATGGGAGTTGGAATGCAAAAGGAATAGAATGGAGCTGAAAAGATGCAAAAAGGATATTGCTGGCAGATTGACCCCTCTTCAGTGTTTCGGGTATATCTGATAACTCACAAATCCAATTGACGAGATTCAAAATGTTCTGAAAACTAGACGAAATTTCCTACGACTTATGTGAGAGGGACTTTTGGCTAATTCGACACTTATCTTATCCAAAACCGGCCTTGAAGATGAAGCATAAAAGCTGGACGGAAATTCCCTCCAAGTTACTTATTCCCCAAGCACCACTTTCCTTATCTTTATTTGCTTAATCCCTAAGCCAGATTAGTTTCCTTATTCCAATCCAACTCTAATATTCCATATAATTCCATCTCCATCAACTATAAATACCCCATATCATGCCACTAATTTCATAATCTATGATATTCCACTTCGACTTGTGCAACAAGAAAACTTCATAGTTGCCATTTTGAGGGTCTAGGAGGCGGCCGGAAGGCCGTCAAGCTAACGGGAGCGGAGATCGGAAGGATTGGAGAGCGGATACATGTCGGTAAAATTGGAGAGCGGATACATGTCGGTAATCTTGTGGGTTGTTAACGTGACCATGTTTAGCATTCCACTGTGTTACTATTATGTATTTAGTTTCTGATTTGGGTGTAAAAACCTTTTACTTTGCGTTTATGATTGAATTAAGCTTTGATTATTAGACTAATTTCTATATTGAATTATTTGTTTATGTTTAATTTATCTTGCCAAGCTTGTTAGAAGATCCTTACGTATTAATGATAATTATTTGCTGTTAATTATTAAGTAAATTGAGTTGTATGAACATCTGCTTGATTGCTTGTTTCTTATGATTTTTATGACCATCGAGATTATAAGTCTAGGAATAACGAATGTGAAACTAGGATTAACTTGGGAATAAGTAAGTTAATGTGTGAGCCTTGTTTGATGATCATCAACAAGAGGTTAAATTGAATTAGTAATTTGACTAACTATATTTACAAGTCTTGCTTGATACGAACTGAACACTAGGAAGCATGTTAGTTTAATCAAGTGATCACTGTTTGAATTGACTTGTTTGCTAAAGGATTAGTTGTAGTGAACGCGAATCTAATCATTTTAGGAATCGGTGAACATAAATAAATGAATTTATGTGTGCAATTGTCTATGTTTTTAAAGTGTAATTTATCTAAATCAAAGTACCTGAAGAGATTTGTTTTCCTATTAGTTTATCGAAAGTTGTTAATTAACTGTTAGTTTGAGATATATTAAACTATTTCTTTATTCCTTCATGTGACCTATAATCAAATATTTTGAATTAATTCACCACCGTTCCCTATGATCGACACCCGACTTACCTAAGCTATACTGTAATCTGACTAGGTACACTGCCTATAAGTGCATAGTTAGTCTAAGTTTGTTAGTTCATAAATATTAAAATTAGTGGGTACTTTTATGCACATCAAGTTTTTGGCGCCGTTGCCGGGGAACGACTTTCAGTTAATTTAGTTTATTTGATTATTCGTTATTTGTTTTTAGTTAGTTTTTTATTTTATTTTTTTTAGTTTTATTTTCGTTGATGTCATTTCACTTGTCGGGAAGGTTTTTGTTGCTATGTGCAGGAATTCATGATCATACACATTGTTTGGTTTTACTTTTTGCATGGGTTTCGAGATTGCAAGCGATTAGGGAATTCTTGACTTGTTTAGTCTACTACTTTGGGTGATTTGTCCAACTCAATCCACGAGGCGTAGTATAGCAAGGCATATCGAGGTGGTTAAGTGGAAGACCAAACTCTTGCTACTCTTGACTAGTTGGGTCGACTCTTGTTCTACTTTTTAGTTAATGGTGCAAAGAAAACAAAGCAAATAGTCTGACAGGTCCCGAAAGTTTTTTGTTTTCACAAACAACTCTTGCATGCAAGGGATTTAATCAACAATTGTAGCTTGATTTCGACGAAGACGAGTGATTGTGATATCCTTTTTAGTTATTTTGTTTTTTTAGTTGTTTTACTTTCAGAAATTTCAATAATTAAGGTCGAATGTTGATTTGTCATGAGAGAAAAAACCATGTGAGAGTTTGAAGTTGACACTTGAGAGCCATGACTTTCAATAACTGTGGGGTGCACGTCGATATTTGGAGAGATTACTATTTCAAAGAGTGGCGTTTCTAACTATACATTGATTCCCATGGCATGGATGAGCTGTTCTCACACCATGGAGTTTTATTTTGACGCAATGTAGAAGTATCATCCCGGCTGCCATGACATGGTTGACATTTTCCTATGTCGTTGGGGAGTTTTTCATCACGAGAGGAGGCTGCTATTCTACATACCACGACGTGACCACCACTTACTACGTCGTGGCCATGCTATTATTCGCGATATGGATTTTTCCTCACTCGACGACACGACGTGGTTGACACTTTCCCACGTCATGGTCACTATATATTGCTTTAGCTTGCAATCGTTTGCACCACATTTCAGAAGTCAATGTTCTTTTGTATTTTCCGGCACATTCAGAAGTAGTAGTTCCAGTTTCCAGTCTTCCAGCAATTTTCAGAGCAGCTTTTAGCAGCCCCATTCGATCTCGTCACTACTACCCCAGGGGAGTCTGTTCCTTTTTCTTCGTTTTTATTATTTTTATGAGCTTAATTAGTTTTATTCATACAATGAGGACATTGTATTAAATAAGTGTGGGGTAGGGGACGGAAAAGAAAATTAAAAATTACTAGATTAGGAAAATTTTAAAAAAATTATAAACTTGAAATAATAGTTTAATTTAAGAAAATCTAGTGATAATTTAAAATTTTGCTAATATTGTATGTGATGATCCAATGAGAACCCAAATGTTTACCTGAGCCAACACATATTATAGTGTATTTGTGGCTTCCAATTTCCTAGTGAAAAGTCATGAGATATGAAAGGTAATCTAGTAGTTTATATGACATAATATGTTTTGCCGCCTAAACCAGAAATCTATCCAGGAGAGCTTATGTAGTCATTGCACTTAGACTAATACCTTAACCAATAAGGGTTGAAGTTAAGCTCCTTGCTTAAGCATGTAGGGTATGAGCGAAAAAAGTGAGATATAGAAAAAAGAGAGAGAAATTACAAAAAAAGTTGTTTGAATTTTGGAGCTATAAAAGTATGAAGATCAAAAGATCAAAATTCTGAAGAAATCCAAAAAGTTGAAGATACCAAAAATCAAACAATAGGTGGTGAATTCAATGAAAGCAAATATCAAATATTCGAAGAAGCGACGAATTCAAAGAGCTCCATTCTGGTATCAAAGTTGTAATTTCTAGAATTTATGTATGCTTGGTAGTTTAACCAAAAATACCTTGAGGTTAAGAAAGATATCTGAGGATTGATTCGGAGGGTTGCAAAAATGAATGCCGTATAAGCTAAGGGGTGAAGGTTCATAAAGATTGTAAGTATTTAGGAGTGGGAAGTTCTTAGGAATTATAGACACAAATACATGCATTGAGGTATTGGGATAATGGATGAGTTTGAAATGGATTATTCTATGCGATATTGGTGAAATAATAAAAGTCAGTTTGCTTGGGGCAAGCAAAGGCTAAGTGTGGGGTATTTTGATATGTGTATTTTTATATATATTTATGTATAACATATCATAATATTTTAGCCTTTATTATTATTATTTAGAACTAAAATATACTTAATATGCTTTGAAATATTTAATTACAGTAAAAATGGGAGTTGGAATGCAAAAGGAAGAGAATGGAGCTGAAAAGATGCAAAAAGGATATTGCTGGCAGATTGACCCCTCTTCAGTGTTTCGGGTATATCTGATGACTCACAATTCCAATTGACGAGATTCAAAATGTTCTGAAAACTAGACGAAATTTCCTACGACTTATGTGATTGGGACTTTTGGCTAATTCGACACTTATCTTATCCAAAACCGGCCTTGAAGATGAAGCATAAAAGCTGGACGGAAATTCCCTCCAAGTTACTTATTCCCCAAGCACCACTTTCCTTATCTTTATTTGCTTAATCCCTAAGCCACATTAGTTTCCTTATTCCAATCCAACTATAATATTCCATATAAATCCATCTCCATCAACTATAAATACCCCATATCATTCCACCAATTTCATAATCTATGATATTCCACTTGGACTTGTGCAACAAGAAAACTTCATAGTTGCCGTTTTGAGGGTCTAGGAGGCGGCCGGAAGGCCGTTAAGCTAACGGGAGCGGAGATCGGAAGGATTGGAGAGCGGATACATGTCGGTAATCATGTGGGGTTTTAACGTGACAATGTTTAGCATTCCACTGTGTTACTATTATGTATTTAGTTTCTGATTTGGGTGTAAAAACCTTTTATTTTGCGTTTATGATTGAATGAAGCATTGATTATTAGACTAATTGCTATATTGAATTATTTTTTTATGTTTAATTTATCTTGCCAAGCTTGTTAGAAGATCCTTACATATTAATGATAATTATTTGCTGTTAATTATTAAGTAAATTGAGTTGTAGGAACATCTACTTGATTGCTTGTTTCTTATGATTTTGATGACCATCGAGATTATAAGTCTAGGAATAACGAATGTGAAACTAGGATTAACTTGGGAATAAGTAAGTTAATGTGTGAGCCTTGTTTGATGACCATCAACAAGAGGTTAAATTGAATTAGTAATTTGACTAACTATATTTACAAGTCTTGCTTGATACGAACTGAACACTAGGAAGCATGTTAGTTTAATCAACTGATCACTGTTTGAATTGACTTGTTTGCTAAAGGATTAGTTGTAGTGAACGCGAATCTAATCATTTTAGGAATCGGTGAACATAAATACATGAATTTATGTACGCAATTGTCTATGTTTTTAAAGTGTAATTTATCTAAATCAAAGTACCTGAAGAGATTTGTTTTCCTGTTAGTTTATCGAAAGTTGTTAATTAACTGTTAGTTTGAGATTTATTAAACTATTTCTTTATTCTTTCATGTGACCTATAATCAAATATTTTAAATTAATTCACCACCGTTCCCTGTGATCGACACCCGACTTACCTAAGCTATACTGTAATCTGACTAGGTACACTGCCTATAAGTGCATAGTTAGTCTAAGTTTGTTAGGTCATAAATATTAAAATTAGTGGGTACTTTTATGCACATCAAGTTTTTGGCGCCGTTGTCGGGGAACGACTTTCAGTTAATTTAGTTTATTTGATTATTCGTTATTTGTTTTTAGTTAGTTTTTTATTTTATTTTTTTTAGTTTTATTTTCGTTGATGTCATTTCACTTGTCGGGAAGGTTTTTGTTGCTATGTGCAGGAATTCATGATCATACACATTGTTTGGTTTTACTTTTTGCATGGGTTTCGAAATTGCAAGCGATTAGGGAATTCTTGACTTGTTTATTCTACTACTTTGGGTGATTTGTCCAACTCAATCCACGAGGCGTAGTATAGCAAGGCGTATCGAGGTGGTTAAGTGGAAGACCAAACTCTTGCTACTCTTGACTAGTTGGGTCGACTCTTGTTCTACTTTTTTGTTAATGGTGCAAAGAAAACAAAGGAAATAGTCTGACAGGTCCCGAAAGTTTTTTGTTTTCACAAACAACTCTTGCATGCAAGGAATTTAATCAACAATTGTAGCTTGATTTCGACGAAGACAAGTGATTGTGATATCCTTTTTAGTTATTTTGTTTTTTAGTTGTTTTACTTTCAGAAATTTCAATAATTCAGGTCGAATGTAGATTTGTCACGAGAGAAAAAACCATGTGAGAGTTTGAAGTTGACACTTGAGAGCCATGACTTTCAATAACTGTGGGGTGCACGTCGATATTTGGAGAGATTATTATTTCAAAGAGTGGCGTTTCTAACTATACATTGATTCCCATGGCATGGATGAGCTGTTCCCACACCAAGGAGTTTTATTTTGACGCAATGTAGAAGTATCATCCCGGCTGCCATGACATGGTTAACACTTTCCTATGTCGTGGGGGAGTTTTTCATCACGAGAGGAGGCTGCTATTCTACATACCACGACGTGACCACCACTTACTACGTCGTGGCCATGCTATTATTCGCGCGATGGATTTTTCCTCACTCAACGACACAACATGGTTGACACTTTCCCACGTCATGGTCACTATATATTGCTTTAGCTTGCAATCGTTTGCACCACATTTCAGAAGTCAATGTTCTTTTGTATTTTCCGGCACATTCAGAAGCAGTAGTTCCAGTTTCCAGTCTTCCAGCAATTTTCAGAGCAGCTTTTAGCAGCCCCATTCGATCTCGTCACTACTACCCCAGGGGAGTCTGTTCCTTTTTCTTCGTTTTTATTATTTTTATGAGCTTAATTAGTTTTATGCATACAATGAGGGCATTGTATTAAATAAGTGTGGGGTAGGGGTCGGAAAAGAAAATTAAAAATTACTAGATTAGGAAAATTTTAAAAAAATTATCAACTTGAAATAATAGTTTAATTTAAGAAAATCTAGTGATAATTTAAAATTTTGCTAATATTGTATGTGATGATCCAATAAGAACCCAAATGTTTACCTGAGCCAACACATGTTATAGTGTATTTGTAGCTTCCCATTTCCTAGTGAAAAGTCATGAGATATGAAGGGTAATCTAGTAGTTTATATGACATAATATGTTTTGCAGCCTAAACCAGAAATCTATCCAGGAGAGCTTATGTAGTCATTGCACTTAGACTAATACCTTAACCAATAAGGGTTGAAGTTAAGCTCCTTGCTTAAGCATGTAGGGTATGAGCGAAAAAAGTGAGATATAGAAAAAAGAGAGAAATTACAAAAAAAAAGTTGTTTGAATTTTGGAGCTATAAAAGTACGAAGATCAAAAGATCAAAATTCTGAAGAAATCCAAAAAGTTAAAGATACCAAAAATCAAACAATAGGTGGTGAATTCAACGAAAGCAAATATCAAATATTCGAAGAAGCGACGAATTCAAAGAGCTGCATTTTGGTATCAAAGTTGTAATTTATAGAATTTATGTATGCTTGGTAGTTTAACCAAAAATACCTTGAGGTTAAGAAAGATATCTGAGGATTGATTCGGAGGGTTGCAAAAATGAATGCCGTATAAGCTAAGGGGTGAAGGTTCATAAAGATTGTAAGTATTTAGGAGTGGGAAGTTCTTAGGAATTATAGACACAAATACATGCATTGAGGCATTGGGATAATGGATGAGTTTGAAATGGATTATTCTATGCGATATTGGTGAAATAATAAAAGTCAGTTTGCTTGGGGCAAGCACAGGCTAAGTGTGAGGTATTTTGATATGTGTATTTTTATATATATTTATGTATAACATATCATAATATTTTAGCCTTTATTATTATTATTTAGAACTAAAATATACTTAATATGCTTTGAAATATTTAATTACAGTAAAAATGGGAGTTAGAATGCAAAAGGAAAAGAATGGAGCTGAAAAGATGCAAAAAGGATATTGGTGGCAGATTGACCCCTCTTCAGTGTTTCGGGTATATCTGATGACTCACAAATCCAATTGACGAGATTCAAAATGTTCTGAAAACTAGACGAAATTTCCTACGACTTATGTGAGAGGGACTTTTGGCTAATTCGACACTTATCTTATCCAAAACAGGCCTTGAAGATGAAGCATAAAAGCTGGACGGAAATTCCCTCCAAGTTACTTATTCCCCAAGCACCACTTTCCTTATCTTTATTTGCTTAATCCCTAAGCCACATTAGTTTCCTTATTCCAATACAACTCTAATATTCCATATAATTACATCTCCATCAACTATAAATACCTCATATCATGCCACCAATTTCATAATCTATGATATTCCACTTCGACTTGTGCAATAAGAAAACTTCATAGTTGCCGTTTTGAGGGTCTAGGAGGCGGCCGGAAGGCCGTTAAGCTAACGGGAGCGGAGATCGGAAGGATTGGAGAACGGATACATGTCGGTAATTTTGTGGGTTGTTAACGTGACCATGTTTAGCATTCCACTGTGTTACTATTATGTATTTAGTTTCTGATTTGGGTGTAAAAACCTTTTACTTTGCGTTTATGATTGAATGAAGCTTTGATTATTAGACTAATTGCTATATTGAATTATTTGTTTATGTTTAATTTATCTTTCCAAGCTTGTTAGAAGATCCTTACGTATTAATGATAATTATTTGCTGTTAATTATTAAGTAAATTGAGTTGTATGAACATCTGCTTGATTGCTTGTTTCTTATGATTTTGATGACCATCGAGATTATAAGTCTAGGAATAACGAATGTGAAACTAGGATTAACTTGGGAATAAGTAAGTTAATGTGTGAGCCTTGTTTGATGACCATCAACAAGAGGTTAAATTGAATTAGTAATTTGACTAACTATGTTTACAAGTCTTGCTTGATACGAACTGAACACTAGGAAGCATGTTAGTTTAATCAACTGATCACTGTTTGAATTGACTTGTTTGCTAAAGGATTAGTTGTAGTGAACGCGAATCTAATCATTTTAGGAATCGGTGAACATAAATAAATGAATTTATGTATGCAATTGTCTATGTTTTTAAAGTGTAATTTATCTAAATCAAAGTACCTGAAGAGATTTGTTTTCCTGTTAGTTTATCGAAAGTTGTTAATTAACTGTTAGTTTGAGATTTATTAAACTATTTCTTTATTCTTTCATGTGACCTATAATCAAATATTTTAAATTAATTCACCACCGTTCCCTGTGATCGACACCCGACTTACCTAAGCTATACTGTAATCTGACTAGGTACACTGCCTATAAGTGCATAGTTAGTCTAAGTTTGTTAGGTCATAAATATTAAAATTAGTGGGTACTTTTATGCACATCAAGTTTTTGGCGCCGTTGTCGGGGAACGACTTTCAGTTAATTTAGTTTCTTTGATTATTCGTTATTTGTTTTTAGTTAGTTTTTTATTTTATTTTTTTTAGTTTTATTTTCGTTGATGTCATTTCACTTGTCGGGAAGGTTTTGTTGCTATGTGCAGGAATTCATGATCATACACATTGTTTGGTTTTACTTTTTGCATGGGTTTCGAAATTGCAAGCGATTAGGGAATTCTTGACTTGTTTAGTCTACTACTTTGGGTGATTTTTCCAACTCAATCCACGAGGCGTAGTATAGCAAGGCGTATCGAGGTGGTTAAGTGGAAGACCAAACTCTTGCTACTCTTGACTAGTTGGGTCGACTCTTGTTCTACTTTTTAGTTAATGGTGCAAAGAAAACAAAGGAAATAGTCTGACAGGTCCCGAAAAATTTTTATTTTCACAAACCAACTCTTGCATGCAAGGGATTTAATCAACAATTGTAGCTTGATTTCGACGAAGACGAGTGATTGTGATATCCTTTTTAGTTATTTTGTTTTTTTAGTTGTTTTACTTTCAGAAATTTCAATAATTAAGGTCGAATGTTGATTTGGCACGAGAGAAAAAACCATGTGAGAGTTTGAAGTTGACACTTGAGAGCCATGACTTTCAATAAGTGTGGGGTGCGCGTCGATATTTGGAGAGATTATTATTTCGAAGAGTGGCGTTTCTAACTATACATTGATTCCCATGGCATGGATGAGCTGTTCCCACACGATGGAGTTTTATTTTGACGCAATGTAGAAGTATCATCCCGGCTGCCATGACATGGTTGACACTTTCCTATGTCGTGGGGGAGTTTTTCATCACGAGAGGAGGCTGCTATTCTACATACCACGACGTGACCACCACTTACTACGTCGTGGCCATGCTATTATTCGCGCAATGGATTTTTCCTCACTCAACGACACAACATGGTTGACACTTTCCCACGTCATGGTCACTATATATTGCTTTAGCTTGCAATCGTTTGCACCACATTTCAGAAGTCAATGTTCTTTTTTATTTTCCGGCACATTCAGAAGCAGGAGTTCCAGTTTCCAGTCTTCCAGCAATTTTCAGAGCAGCTTTTAGCAGCCCCATTCGATCTCGTCACTACTACCCCAGGGGAGTCTGTTCCTTTTTCTTCGTTTTTATTATTTTTATGAGCTTAATTAGTTTTATGCATACAATGAGGACATTGTATTAAATAAGTGTGGGGTAGGGGTCGGAAAAGAAAATTAAAAATTACTAGATTAGGAAAATTTAAAAAAATTATAAACTTGAAATAATAGTTTAATTTAAGAAAATCTAGTGATAATTTAAAATTTTGCTAATATTGTATGTGACGATCCAATGAGAACCCAAATGTTTACCAGAGCCAACACATGTTATAGTGTATTTGTAGCTTCCCATTTCCTAGTGAAAAGTCATGAGATATGAAAGGTAATCTAGTAGTTTATATGACATAATATGTTTTGCAGCCTAAACCAGAAATCTATCTAGGAGAGCTTATGTAGTCATTGCACTTAGACTAATACCTTAACCAATAAGGGTTGAAGTTAAGCTCCTTGCTTAAGCATGTAGGGTATGAGCGAAAAAAGTGAGATATAGAAAAAAGAGAGAGAAATTACAAAAAAAAGTTGTTTGAATTTTGGAGCTATAAAAGTATGAAGATCAAAAGAACAAAATTCTGAAGAAATCCAAAAAGTTAAAGATACCAAAAATCAAACAATAGGTGGTGAATTCAATGAAAGCAAATATCAAATATTCGAAGAAGCGACGAATTCAAAGAGCTGCATTCTGTTATCAAAGTTGTAATTTCTAGAATTTATGTATGCTTGGTAGTTTAACCAAAAATACCTTGAGGTTAAGAAAGATATCTGAGGATTGATTCGGAGGGTTGCAAAAATGAATGTCGTATAAGCTAAGGGGTGAAGGTTCATAAAGATTGTAAGTATTTAGGAGTGAGAAGTTCTTAGGAATTATAGACACAAATACATGCATTGAGGTATTGGGATAATGGATGAGTTTGAAATGGATTATTCTATGCGATATTGGTGAAATAATAAAAGTCAGTTTGCTTGGGGGCAAGCAAAGGCTAAGTGTGGGGTATTTTGATATGTGTATTTTTATATATATTTATGTATAACATATCATAATATTTTAGCCTTTATTATTATTATTTAGAACTAAAATATACTTAATATGCTTTGAAATATTTAATTACAGTAAAAATGAGAGTTGGAATGCAAAAGGAAGAGAATGGAGCTGAAAAGATGCAAAAAGGATATTGCTGGCAGATTGACCCCTCTTCAGTGTTTCGGGTATATCTGATGACTCACAAATCCAATTGACGAGATTCAAAATGTTCTTAAAACTAGACGAAATTTCCTACGACTTATGTGAGAGGGACTTTTGGCTAATTCGACACTTATCTTATCAAAAACCGGCCTTGAAGATGAAGCATAAAAGCTGGACGGAAATTCCCTCCAAGTTACTTATTCCCCAAGCACCACTTTCCTTATCTTTATTTGCTTAATCCCTAAGCCACATTAGTTTCCTTATTCCAATCCAACTCTAATATTCCATATAATTCCATCTCCATCAACTATAAATACTCCATATCATGCCACCAATTTCATAATCTATGATATTCCACTTCGACTTGTGCAACAAGAAAACTTCATAGTTGCCGTTTTGAGGGTCTAGGAGGCGGCCGGAAGGCCGTTAAGCTAACGGGAGCGGATATCGGAAGGATTGGAGAGCGGATACATGTCGGTAATCTTGTGGGTTGTTAACGTGACCATGTTTAGCATTCCACTGTGTTACTATTATGTATTTAGTTTCTGATTTGGGTGTAAAAACCTTTTACTTTGCGTTTATGATTGAATTAAGCTTTGATTATTAGACTAATTGCTATATTGAATTATTTGTTTATGTTTAATTTATCTTGCCAAGCTTGTTAGAAGATCCTTACGTATTAATGATAATTATTTGCTGTTAATTATTAAGTAAATTGCGTTGTATGAACATCTGCTTGATTGCTTGTTTCTTATGATTTTGATGACCATCGAGATTATAAGTCTAGGAATAACGAATGTGAAACTAGGATTAACTTGGGAATAAGTAAGTTAATGTGTGAGCCTTGTTTGATGACCATCAACAAGAGGTTAAATTGAATTAGTAATTTGACTAACTATATTTACAAGTCTTGCTTGATACGAACTGAACACTAGGAAGCATGTTAGTTTAATCAACTGATCACTGTTTGAATTGACTTGTTTGCTAAAGGATTAGTTGTAGTGAACGCGAATCTAATCATTTTAGGAATCGGTGAACATAAATAAATGAATTTATGTATGCAATTGTCTATGTTTTTAAAGTGTAATTTATCTAAATCAAAGTACCTGAAGAGATTTGTTTTCCTGTTAGTTTATCGAAAGTTGTTAATTAACTGTTAGTTTGAGATTTATTAAACTATTTCTTTATTCTTTCATGTGACCTATAATCAAATATTTTAAATTAATTCACCACCGTTCCCTGTGATCGACACCCGACTTACCTAAGCTATACTGTAATCTGACTAGGTACACTGCCTATAAGTGCATAGTTAGTCTAAGTTTGTTAGGTCATAAATATTAAAATTAGTGGGTACTTTTATGCACATCAAGTTTTTGGCGCCGTTGTCGGGGAACGACTTTCAGTTAATTTAGTTTCTTTGATTATTCGTTATTTGTTTTTAGTTAGTTTTTTATTTTATTTTTTTTAGTTTTATTTTCGTTGATGTCATTTCACTTGTCGGGAAGGTTTTTGTTGCTATGTGCAGGAATTCATGATCATACACATTGTTTGGTTTTACTTTTTGCATGGGTTTCGAAATTGCAACCGATTAGGGAATTCTTGACTTGTTTAGTCTACTACTTTGGGTGATTTTTCCAACTCAATCCACGAGGCGTAGTATAACAAGGCGTATCGAGGTGGTTAAGTCGAAGACCGAACTCTTGGTACTCTTGACTAGTTGGGTCGACTCTTGTTCTACTTTTTAGTTAATGGTGCAAAGAAAACAAAGGAAATAGTCTGACAGGTCCCGAAAGTTTTTGTTTTCACAAACCAACTCTTGCATGCAAGGGATTTAATCAACAATTGTAGCTTGATTTCGACGAAGACGAGTGATTGTGATATCCTTTTTAGTTATTTTGTTTTTTTAGTTGTTTTACTTTCAGAAATTTGAATAATTAAGGTCGAATGGTGATTTGTCACGAGAGAAAAAACCATGTGAAAGTTTGAAGTTGACACTTGAGAGCCATGACTTTCAATAAGTGTGGGGTGCGTGTCGATATTTGGAGAGATTATTATTTCGAAGAGTGGAGTTTCTAACTATACATTGATTCCCATGGCATGGATGAGCTGTTCCCACACCATGGAGTTTTATTTTGACGCAATGTAGAAGTATCATCCCGGCTGCCATGACATGGTTGACACTTTCCTATGTCGTGGGGGAGTTTTTCATCACGAGAGGAGGCTGCTATTCTACATACCACGACGTGACCACCACTTACTACGTCGTGGCCATGCTATTATTCGCGCAATGGATTTTTCCTCACTCAACGACACAACATGGTTGACACTTTCCCACGTCATGGTCACTATATATTGCTTTAGCTTGCAATCGTTTGCACCACATTTCAGAAGTCAATGTTCTTTTTTATTTTCCGGCACATTCAGAAGCAGGAGTTCCAGTTTCCAGTCTTCCAGCAATTTTCAGAGCAGCTTTTAGCAGCCCCATTCGATCTCGTCACTACTACCCCAGGGGAGTCTGTTCCTTTTTCTTCGTTTTTATTATTTTTATGAGCTTAATTGGTTTTATGCATACAATGAGGACATTGTATTAAATAAGTGTGGGGTAGGGGTCGGAAAAGAAAATTAAAAATTACTAGATTAGGAAAATTTAAAAAAATTATAAACTTGAAGTAATAGTTTAATTTAAGAAAATCTAGTGATAATTTAAAATTTTGCTAATATTGTATGTGATGATCCAATGAGAACCCAAATGTTTACCAGAGCCAACACATGTTATAGTGTATTTGTAGCTTCCCATTTCCTAGTGAAAAGTCATGAGATATGAAAGGTAATCTAGTAGTTTATATGACATAATATGTTTTGCAGCCTAAACCAGAAATCTATCCAGGAGAGCTTATGTAGTCATTGCACTTAGACTAATACCTTAACCAATAAGGGTTGAAGTTAAGCTCCTTGCTTAAGCATGTAGGGTATGGGCGAAAAAAGTGAGATATAGAAAAAAGAGAGAGAAATTACAAAAAAAAAGTTGTTTAAATTTTGGAGCTATAAAAGTATGAAGATCAAAAGATCAAAATTCTGAAGAAATCCAAAAAGTTAAAGATACCAAAAATCAAACAATAGGTGGTGAATTCAATGAAAGCAAATATCAAATATTCGAAGAAGCGACGAATTCAAAGAGCTGCATTCTGGTATCAAAGTTGTAATTTCTAGAATTTATGTATGCTTGGTAGTTTAACCAAAAATACCTTGAGTTTAAGAAAGATATCTGAGGATTGATTCGGAGGGTTGCAAAAATGAATGTCGTATAAGCTAAGGGGTGAAGGTTCATAAAGATTGTAAGTATTTAGGAGTGGGAAGTTCTTAGGAATTATAGACACAAATACATGCATTGAGGTATTGGGATAATGGATGAGTTTGAAATGGATTATTCTATGCGATATTGGTGAAATAATAAAAGTCAGTTTGCTTGGGGGCAAGCAAAGACTAAGTGTGGGGTATTTTGATATGTGTATTTTTATATATATTTATGTATAACATATCATAATATTTTAGCCTTTATTATTATTATTTAGAACTAAAATATACTTAATATGCTTTGAAATATTTAATTACAGTAAAAATGGGAGTTAGAATGCAAAAGGAAAAGAATGGAGCTGAAAAGATGCAAAAAGGATATTGGTGGCAGATTGACCCCTCTTCAGTGTTTCGGGTATATCTGATGACTCACAAATCCAATTGACGAGATTCAAAATGTTCTGGAAACTAGACGAAATTTCCTACGACTTATGTGAGAGGGACTTTTGGCTAATTCGACACTTATATTATCCAAAACCGGCCTTGAAGATGAAGCATAAAAGCTGGACGGAAATTCCCTCCAAGTTACTTATTCCCCAAGCACCACTTTCCTTATCTTTATTTGCTTAATCCCTAAGCCATATTAGTTTCCTTATTCCAATCCAACTCTAATATTCCATATAATTCCATCTCCATCAACTATAAATACCCCATATCATTCCACCAATCTCATAATCTATGATATTCCACTTCGACTTGTGCAACAAGAAAACTTCATAGTTGCCGTTTTTAGGGTCTAGGAGGCGGCCGGAAGGCCGTTAAGCTAACGGGAGCGGAGATCGGAAGGATTGGAGAGCGGATACATGTCGGTAATCTTGTGGGTTGTTAACGTGACCATGTTTAGCAATCCATTGTGTTACTATTATGTATTTAGTTTCTGATTTGGGTGTAAAAACCTTTTACTTTGCGTTTATGATTGAATTAAGCTTTGATTATTAGACTAATTGCTATATTGAATTATTTGTTTATGTTTAATTTATCTTGCCAAGCTTGTTAGAAGATCCTTACATATTAATGATAATTATTTGCTGTTAATTATTAAGTAAATTGAGTTGTATGAACATCTGCTTGATTGCTTGTTTCTTATGATTTTGATGACCATCGAGATTATAAGTCTAGGAATAACGAATGTGAAACTAGGATTAACTTGGGAATAAGTAAGTTAATGTGTGAGCCTTGTTTGATGACCATCAACAAGAGGTTAAATTGAATTAGTAATTTGACTAACTATATTTACAAGTCTTGCTTGATACGAACTGAACACTAGGAAGCATGTTAGTTTAATCAACTAATCACTGTTTGAATTGACTTGCTTGCTAAAGGATTAGTTGTAGTGAACGCGAATCTAATCATTTTAGGAATCGGTGAACATAAATAAATGAATTTATGTATGCAATTGTCTATGTTTTTAAAGTGTAATTTATCTAAATCAAAGTACCTGAAGAGATTTGTTTTCCTGTTGTTTATCGAAAGTTGTTAATTAACTGTTAGTTTGAGATTTATTAAACTATTTCTTTATTCTTTCATGTGACCTGTAACCTATAATCAAATATTTTAAATTAATTCACCACCGTTCCCTGTGATCGACACCCGACTTACCTAAGCTATACTGTAATCTGACTAGGTACACTGCCTATAAGTGCATAGTTAGTCTAAGTTTGTTAGGTCATAAATATTAAAATTAGTGGGTACTTTTATGCACATCAAGTTTTTGGCGCCGTTGCCGGGTAACGACTTTCAGTTAATTTAGTTTATTTGATTATTCGTTATTTGTTTTTAGTTAGTTTTTTATTTTATTTTTTTTAGTTTTATTTTCGTTGATATCATTTCACTTTTCGGGAAGGTTTTTGTTGCTATGTGCAGGAAATCGTGATCATACACATTGTTTGGTTTTACTTTTTGCATGGGTTTCGAGATTGCAAGCGATTAGGGAATTCTTGACTTGTTTAGTCTACTACTTTGGGTGATTTGTCCAACTCAATCCACGAGGCGTAGTATAGCAAGGCGTATCGAGGTGGTTAAGTGGAAGACCGAACTCTTGCTGCTCTTGACTAGTTGGGTCGACTCTTGTTCTACTTTTTAGTTAATGGTGCAAAGAAAACAAAGGAAATAGTCTGACAGGTCCCGAAAGTTTTTGTTTTCACAAACCAACTCTTGCATGCAAGGGATTTAATCAACAATTGTAGCTTGATTTCCACGAAGACGAGTGATTGTGATATCCTTTTTAGTTATTTTGTTTTTTTAGTTGTTTTACTTTCAGAAATTTCAATAATTAAGATCGAATGTTGATTTGTCACGAGAGAAAAAACCATGTGAGGGTTTGAAGTTGACACTTGAGAGCCATGACTTTCAATAACTGTGGGGTGCGCGTCGATATTTGGAGAGATTATTATTTCGAAGAGTGGCGTTTCTAACTATACATTGATTCAGATGGCATGGATGAGCTGTTCCCACACCATGGGGTTTTATTTTGACGCAATGTAGAAGTATCATCCCGGCTGCCATGACATGGTTGACACTTTCCTATGTCGTGGGGGAGTTCTTCATCACGAGAGGAGGCTGCTATTCTACATACCACGACGTGACCACGACTTACTACGTCGTGGCCATGCTATTATTCCCGATATGGATTTTTCCTCACTCGACGACACGACGTGGTTGACACTTTCCCACATCATGGTCACTATATATTGCTTTAGCTTGCAATCGTTTGCACCACATTTCAGAAGTCAATGTTCTTTTGTATTTTCCGGCACATTCAGAAGCAGTAGTTCCAGTTTCCAGTCTTCCAGCAATTTTCAGAGTAGCTTTTAGCAGCCCCATTCGATCTCGTCACTACTACCCCAGGGGAGTCTGTTCCTTTTTCTTCGTTATTATTATTTTTATGAGCTTAATTAGTTTTATGCATACAATGATGGCATTGTATTAAATAAGTGTGGGGTAGGGTCGGAAAAGAAAATTAAAAATTACTAGATTAGGAAAATTTTAAAAAAAATATAAACTTGAAATAATAGTTTAATTTATGAAAACCTAGTGATAATTTAAAATTTTGCTAATATTGTATGTGATGATCCAATGAGAACCCAAACGTTTACCTGAGCCAACACATCTTGTAGTGTATTTGTGGCTTCCCATTTCCTAGTGAAAAGTCATGAGATATGAAAGGTAATCTAGTAGTTTATATGACATAATATGTTTTGCAGCCTAAACCAGAAATCTATCTAGGAGAGCTTATGTAGTCATTGCACTTAGACTAATACCTTAACCAATAAGGGTTGAAGTTAACCTCCTTGCTTAAGCATGTAGGGTATGAGCGAAAAAAGTGAGATATAGAAAAAAATGAGAAAATTTACAAAAAAAGTTGTTTGAATTTTGGAGCTATAAAAGTATGAAGATCAAAAGATCAAAATTCTAAAGAAATCCAAAAAGTTGAAGATACCAAAAATCAAACAATAGGTGGTGAATTCAATGAAAGCAAATATCAAATATTCGAAGAAGCGACGAATTCAAAGAGCTCCATTCTGGTATCAAAGTTGTAATTTCTAGAATTTATGTATGCTTGGTAGTTTAACCAAAAATACCTTGAGGTTAAGAAAGATATCTGAGGATTGATTCGGAGGGTTGCAAAAATGAATGTCGTATAAGCTAAGGGGTGAAGGTTCACAAAGATTGTAAGTATTTAGGAATGGGAAGTTCTTAGGAATTATAGACACAAATACATGCATTGAGGTATTGGGATAATGGATGAGTTTGAAATGGATTATTCTATGCGATATTGGTGAAATAATAAAAGTCACTTTGCTTGGGGGCAAGCAAAGGCTAAGTGTGGGGTATTTTGATATGTGTATTTTTATATATATTTATGTATAACATATCATAATATTTTAGCCTTTATTATTATTATTTAGAACTAAAATATACTTAATATGCTTTGAAATATTTAATTACAGTAAAAATGAGAGTTGGAATGCAAAAGGAAGAGAATGGAGCTGAAAAGATGCAAAAAGGATATTGCTGACAGATTGACCCCTCTTCAGTGTTTCGGGTATATCTGATGACTCACAAATCCAATTGACGAGATTCAAAATGTTCTGGAAACTAGACGAAATTTCCTACGACTTATGTGAGAGGGACTTTTGGCTAATTCGACACTTATATTATCCAAAACCGGCCTTGAAGATGAAGCATAAAAGCTGGACGGAAATTCCCTCCAAGTTACTTATTCCCCAAGCACCACTTTCCTTATCTTTATTTGCTTAATCCCTAAGCCACATTAGTTTCCTTATTCCAATCCAACTCTAATATTCCATATAATTCCATCTCCATCAACTATAAATACCCCATATCATTCCACCAATTTCATAATCTATGATATTCCACTTCGACTTGTGCAACAAGAAAACTTCATAGTTGCCGTTTTTAGGGTCAAGGAGGCGGCCGGAAGGCCGTTAAGCTAACGGGAGCGGAGATCGGAAGGATTGGAGAGCGGATACATGTCGGTAATCATGTGGGTTGTTAACGTGACCATGTTTAGCATTCCACTGTGTTACTATTATGCACTTAGTTTCTGATTTGGGTGTAAAAACCTTTTACTTTGCGTTTATGATTGAATAAAGCTTTGATTATTAGACTAATTGCTATTTTGAATTATTTGTTTATGTTTAATTTATCTTGCCAAGCTTGTTAGAAGATCCTTACGTATTAATGATAATTATTTGTTGTTAATTATTAAGTAAATTGAGTTGTATGAACATCTGCTTGATTGCTTGTTTCTTATGATTTTGATGACCATCGAGATTATAAGTCTAGGAATAACGAATGTGAAACTAGGATTAACTTGGGAATAAGTAAGTTAATGTGTGAGCCTTGTTTGATGACCAGCAACAAGAGGTTAAATTGAATTAGTAATTTGACTAACTATATTTACAATTCTTGCTTGATACGAAATGAACACTAGGAAGCATGTTAGTTTAATCAACTGACCACTGTTTGAATTGACTTGTTTGCTAAAGGATTAGTTGTAGTGAACGCGAATCTAATCATTTTAGGAATCGGTGAACATAAATAAATGAATTTATGTATGCAATTGTCTATGTTTTTAAAGTGTAATTTATCTAAATCAAAGTACCTGAAGAGATTTGTTTTCCTGTTAGTTTATCGAAAGTTGTTAATTAACTGTTAGTTTGAGATTTATTAATCCATTTCTTTATTCTTTCATGTGACCTATAATCAAATATTTTAAATTAATTCACCACCGTTCCCTGTGATCGACACCCGACTTACCTAAGCTATACTGTAATCTGACTAGGTACACTGCCTATAAGTGCATAGTTAGTCTAAGTTTGTTAGGTCATAAATATTAAAATTAGTGGGTACTTTTATGCACATCAAGTTTTTGGCGCCGTCGCCGGGGAACGACTTTCAGTTAATTTAGTTTATTTGATTATTCGTTATTTGTTTTTAGTTAGTTTTTTATTTTATTTTTTTTAGTTTTATTTTCGTTGATATCATTTCACTTTTCGGGAAGGTTTTTGTTGCTATGTGCAGGAAATCGTGATCATACACATTGTTTGGTTTTACTTTTTGCATGGGTTTCGAGATTGCAAGCGATTAGGGAATTCTTGACTTGTTTAGTCTACTACTTTGGGTGATTTGTCCAACTCAATCCACGAGGCGTAGTATAGCAAGGCGTATCGAGGTGGTTAAGTGGAAGACCGAACTCTTGCTACTCTTGACTAGTTGGGTCGACTCTTGTTCTACTTTTTAGTTAATGGTGCAAAGAAAACAAAGGAAATAGTCTGACAGGTCCCGAAAGTTTTTGTTTTCACAAACCAACTCTTGCATGCAAGGGATTTAATCAACAATTGTAGCTTGATTTCCACGAAGACGAGTGATTGTAATATCCTTTTTAGTTATTTTGTTTTTTTAGTTGTTTTACTTTCAGAAATTTCAATAATTAAGATCGAATGTTGATTTGTCACGAGAGAAAAAACCATGTGAGGGTTTGAAGTTGACACTTGAGAGCCATGACTTTCAATAAGTGTGGGGTGCGCGTCGATATTTGGAGAGATTATTATTTCAAAGAGTGGCGTTTCTAACTATACATTGATTCCCATGGCATGGATGAGCTGTTCCCACACCAAGGAGTTTTATTTTGACGCAATGTAGAAGTATCATCCCGGCTGCCATGACATGGTTAACACTTTCCTATGTCGTGGGGGAGTTTTTCATCACGAGAGGAGGCTGCTATTCTACATACCACGACGTGACCACCACTTACTACGTCGTGGCCATGCTATTATTCGCGCGATGGATTTTTCCTCACTCAACGACACAACATGGTTGACACTTTCCCACGTCATGGTCACTATATATTGCTTTAGCTTGCAATCGTTTGCACCACATTTCAGAAGTCAATGTTCTTTTGTATTTTCCGGCACATTCAGAAGCAGTAGTTCCAGTTTCCAGTCTTCCAGCAATTTTCAGAGCAGCTTTTAGCAGCCCCATTCGATCTCGTCACTACTACCCCAGGGGAGTCTGTTCCTTTTTCTTCGTTTTTATTATTTTTATGAGCTTAATTAGTTTTATGCATACAATGAGGGCATTGTATTAAATAAGTGTGGGGTAGGGTCGGAAAAGAAAATTAAAAATTACTAGATTAGGAAAATTTTAAAAAAAATATAAACTTGAAATAATAGTTTAATTTATGAAAACCTAGTGATAATTTAAAATTTTGCTAATATTGTATGTGATGATCCAATGAGAACCCAAACGTTTACCTGAGCCAACACATGTTGTAGTGTATTTGTGGCTTCCCATTTCGTAGTGAAAAGTCATGAGATATGAAAGGTAATCTAGTAGTTTATATGACATAATATGTTTTGCAGCCTAAACCAGAAATCTATCCAGGAGAGCTTATGTAGTCATTGCACTTAGACTAATACCTTAACCAATAAGGGTTGAAGTTAAGCTCCTTGCTTAAGCATGTAGGGTATGAGCGAAAAAAGTGAGATATAGAAAAAAAAAAGAGAGAAATTACAAAAAAAAGTTGTTTGAATTTTGGAGCTATAAAAGTATGAAGATCAAAAGAGCAAAATTCTAAAGAAATCCAAAAAGTTGAAGATACCAAAAATCATACAATAGGTGGTGAATTCAATGAAAGCAAATATCAAATATTCGAAGAAGCGACGAATTCAAAGAGCTCCATTCTGGTATCAAAGTTGTAATTTCTAGAATTTATGTATGGTTGGTAGTTTAACCAAAAATACCTTGAGGTTAAGAAAGATATCTGAGGATTGATTCGGAGGGTTGCAAAAATGAATGTCGTATAAGCTAAGGGGTGAAGGTTCATAAAGATTGTAAGTGTTTAGGAATGGGAAGTTCTTAGAAATTATAGACACAAATACATGCATTGAGGTATTGGGATAATGGATGAGTTTGAAATGGATTATTCTATGCGATATTGGTGAAATAATAAAAGTCAGTTTGCTTAGGGGTAAACAAAGGCTAAGTGTGGGGTATTTTGATATGTGTATTTTTATATATATTTATGTATAACATATCATAATATTTTAGCCTTTATTATTATTATTTAGAACTAAAATATACTTAATATGCTTTGAAATATTTAATTACAGTAAAAATGGGAGTTGGAATGCAAAAGGAAGAGAATGGAGCTGAAAAGATGCAAAAAGTATATTGCTGGCAGATTGACCCCTCTTCAGTGTTTCGGGTATATCTGATGACTCACAAATCCAATTGACGAGATTCAAAATGTTCTGGAAACTAGACGAAATTTCCTACGACTTACGTAAGAGGGACATTTGGCTAATTCGACACTTATATTATCCAAAACCGGCCTTGAAGATGAAGCATAAAAGCTGGACGGAAATTCCCTCCAAGTTACTTATTCCCCAAGCACCACTTTCCTTATCTTTATTTGCTTAATCCCTAAGCCACATTAGTTTCCTTATTCCAATCCAACTCTAATATTCCATATAATTCCATCTCCATCAACTATAAATACCCCATATCATTCCACCAATTTCATAATCTATGATATTCCACTTCGACTTGTGCAACAAGAAAACTTCATAGTTGCCGTTTTTAGGGTCTAGGAGGCGGCCGGAAGGCCGTTAAGCTAACGGGAGCGGAGATCGGAAGGAATGGAGAGCGGATACATGTCGGTAATCATGTGGGTTGTTAACGTGACCATGTTTAGCATTCCACTGTGTTACTATTATGTATTTAGTTTCTGATTTGGGTGTAAAAACCTTTTACTTTGCCTTTATGATTGAATGAAGCTTTGATTATTAGACTAATTGCTATATTGAATTATTTGTTTATGTTTAATTTATCTTGCCAAGCTTGTTAGAAGATCCTTACGTATTAATGATAATTATTTGCTGTTAATTATTAAGTAAATTGAGTTGTATGAACATCTGCTTGATTGCTTGTTTCTTATGATTTTGATGACCATCGAGATTATAAGTCTAGGAATAACGAATGTGAAACTAGGATTAACTTGGGAATAAGTAAGTTAATGTGTGAGCCTTGTTTGATGACCATCAACAAGAGGTTAAATTGAATTAGTAATTTGACTAACTATATTTACAAGTCTTGCTTGATACGAACTGAACACTAGGAAGCATGTTAGTTTAATCAACTGATCACTGTTTGAATTGACTTGTTTGCTAAAGGATTAGTTGTAGTGAACGCGAATCTAATCATTTTAGGAATCGGTGAACATAAATAAATGAATTTATGTATGCAATTGTCTATGTTTTTAAAGTGTAATTTATCTAAATCAAAGTACCTGAAGAGATTTGTTTTCCTGTTAGTTTATCGAAAGTTGTTAATTAACTGTTAGTTTGAGATTTATTAAACTATTTCTTTATTCTTTCATGTGACCTATAATCAAATATTTTAAATTAATTCACCACCGTTCCCTGTGATCGACACCCGACTTACCTAAGCTATACTGTAATCTGACTAGGTACACTGCCTATAAGTGCATAGTTAGTCTAAGTTTGTTAGGTCATAAATATTAAAATTAGTAGGTACTTTTATGCACATCAAGTTTTTGGCGCCGTCGCCGGGGAACGACTTTCAGTTAATTTAGTTTATTTGATTATTCGTTATTTGTTTTTAGTTAGTTTTTTATTTTATTTGTTTTTAGTTTTATTTTCGTTGATGTCATTTCACTTTTCGGGAAGGTTTTTGTTGCTATGTGCAGGAAATCGTGATCATACACATTGTTTGGTTTTACTTTTTGCATGGGTTTCGAGATTGCAAGCGATTAGGGAATTCTTGACTTGTTTAGTCTACTATTTTGGGTGATTTGTCCAACTCAATCCACGAGGCGTAGTATAGCAAGGCGTATCGAGGTGGTTAAGTGGAAGACCGACCTCTTGCTACTCTTGACTAGTTAGGTCGACTCTTGTTCTACTTTTTAGTTAATGGTGCAAAGAAAACAAAGGAAATAGTCTGACAGGTCCCGAAAGTTTTTGTTTTCACAAACCAACTCTTGCATGCAAGGGATTTAATCAACAATTGTAGCTTGATTTCAACGAAGACGAGTGATTGTGATATCCTTTTTAGTTATTTTGTTTTTTTAGTTGTTTTACTTTCAGAAATTTCAATAATTAAGATCGAATGTTGATTTGTCACGAGAGAAAAAACCATGTGAGGGTTTGAAGTTGACACTTGAGAGCCATGACTTTCAATAAGTGTGGGGTGCGCGTCGATATTTGGAGAGATTATTATTTCGAAGAGTGGCGTTTCTAACTATACATTGATTCAGATGGCATGGATGAGCTGTTCCCACACCATGGAGTTTTATTTTGACGCAATGTAGAAGTATCATCCCGGCTGCCATGACATGGTTGACACTTTCCTATGTCGTGGGGGAGTTTTTCATCACGAGAGGAGGCTGCTATTCTACATACCACGACGTGACCACCACTTACTACGTCGTGGCCATGCTATTATTCACGATATGGATTTTTCGTCACTCGACGACACGACGTGGTTGACACTTTCCCACGTCATGGTCACTATATATTGCTTTAGCTTGCAATCGTTTGCACCACATTTCAGAAGTCAATGTTCTTTTGTATTTTCCGGCACATTCAGAAGCAGTAGTTCCAGTTTCCAGTCTTCCAGCAATTTTCAGAGCAGCTTTTAGCAGCCCCATTCGATCTCGTCACTACTACCCCAGGGGAGTCTGTTCCTTTTTCTTCGTTTTTATTATTTTTATGAGCTTAATTAGTTTTATGCATACAATGAGGGCATTGTATTAAATAAGTGTGGGGTAGGGGTCGGAAAAGAAAATTAAAAATTACTAGATTAGGAAAATTTTAAAAAAAATTATAAACTTGAAATAATAGTTTAGTTTAAGAAAATCTAGTGATAATTTAAAATTTTGCTAATATTGTATGTGATGATCCAATGAGAACCCAAATGTTTACCTGAGCCAACACATGTTATAGTGTATTTGTGGCTTCCCATTTCCTAGTGAAAAGTCATGAGATATGAAAGGTAATCTAGTAGTTTATATGACATAATATGTTTTGCAGCCTAAACCAGAAATCTATCCAGGAGAGCTTATGTAGTCATTGCACTTAGACTAATACCTTAACCAATAAGGGTTGAAGTTAACCTCCTTGCTTAAGCATGTAGGGTATGAGCGAAAAAAGTGAGATATAGAAAAAAAAGAGAGAAATTACAAAAAAAGTTGTTTGAATTTTGGGGCTATAAAAGTATGAAGATCAAAAGATCAAAATTCTGAAGAAATCCAAAAAGTTGAAGATACCAAAAATCAAACAATAGGTGGTGAATTCAATGAAAGCAAATATCAAATATTCGAAGAAGCGACGAATTCAAAGAGCTCCATTCTGGTATCAAAGTTGTAATTTCTAGAATTTATGTATGCTTGGTAGTTTAACCAAATATACCTTGAGGTTAAGAAAGATATCTGAGGATTGATTCGGAGGGTTGCAAAAATGAATGTCGTATAAGCTAAGGGGTGAAGGTTCATAAAGATTGTAAGTATTTAGGAATGGGAAGTTCTTAGGAATTGTAGACACAAATACATGCATTGAGGTATTGGGATAATGGATGAGTTTGAAATGGATTATTCTATGCGATATTGGTGAAATAATAAAAGTCAGTTTGCTTGGGGCAAGCAAAGGCTAAGTGTGGGGTATTTTGATATGTGTATTTTCATATATATTTATGTATAACATATCATAATATTTTAGCCTTTATTATTATTATTTAGAACTAAAATATACTTAATATGCTTTGAAATATTTAATTACAGTAAAAATGGGAGTTGGAATGCAAAAGGAAGAGAATGGAGCTGAAAAGATGCAAAAAGTATATTGCTGGCAGATTGACCCCTCTTCAGTGTTTCGGGTATATCTGATGACTCACAAATCCAATTGACGAGATTCAAAATGTTCTGGAAACTAGACGAAATTTCCTACGACTTACGTAAGAGGGACATTTGGCTAATTCGACACTTATATTATCCAAAACCGGCCTTGAAGATGAAGCATAAAAGCTGGACGGAAATTCCCTCCAAGTTACTTATTCCCCAAGCACCACTTTCCTTATCTTTATTTGCTTAATCCCTAAGCCACATTAGTTTCCTTATTCCAATCCAACTCTAATATTCCATATAATTCCATCTCCATCAACTATAAATACCCCATATCATTCCACCAATTTCATAATCTATGATATTCCACTTCGACTTGTGCAACAAGAAAACTTCATAGTTGCCGTTTTTAGGGTCTAGGAGGCGGCCGGAAGGCCGTTAAGCTAACGGGAGCGGAGATCGGAAGGATTGGAGAGCGGATACATGTCGGTAATCATGTGGGTTGTTAACGTGACCATGTTTAGCATTCCACTGTGTTACTATTATGTATTTAGTTTCTGATTTGGGTGTAAAAACCTTTTACTTTGCATTTATGATTGAATGAAGCTTTGATTATTAGACTAATTGCTATATTGAATTATTTGTTTATGTTTAATTTATCTTGCCAAGCTTGTTAGAAGATCCTTACGTATTAATGATAATTATTTGCTGTTAATTATTAAGTAAATTGAGTTGTATGAACATCTGCTTGATTGCTTGTTTCTTATGATTTTGATGACCATCGAGATTATAAGTCTAGGAATAACGAATGTGAAACTAGGATTAACTTGGGAATAAGTAAGTTAATGTGTGAGCCTTGTTTGATGACCATCAACAAGAGGTTAAATTGAATTAGTAATTTGACTAACTATATTTACAAGTCTTGCTTGATACGAACTGAACACTAGGAAGCATGTTAGTTTAATCAACTGATCACTGTTTGAATTGACTTGTTTGCTAAAGGATTAGTTGTAGTGAACGCGAATCTAATCATTTTAGGAATCGGTGAACATAAATAAATGAATTTATGTATGCAATTGTCTATGTTTTTAAAGTGTAATTTATCTAAATCAAAGTACCTGAAGAGATTTGTTTTCCTGTTAGTTTATCGAAAGTTGTTAATTAACTGTTAGTTTGAGATTTATTAAACTATTTCTTTATTCTTTCATGTGACCTATAATCAAATATTTTAAATTAATTCACCACCGTTCCCTGTGATCGACACCCGACTTACCTAAGCTATACTGTAATCTGACTAGGTACACTGCCTATAAGTGCATAGTTAGTCTAAGTTTGTTAGGTCATAAATATTAAAATTAGTAGGTACTTTTATGCACATCAAGTTTTTGGCGCCGTCGCCGGGGAACGACTTTCAGTTAATTTAGTTTATTTGATTATTCGTTATTTGTTTTTAGTTAGTTTTTTATTTTATTTGTTTTTAGTTTTATTTTCGTTGATATCATTTCACTTTTCGGGAAGGTTTTTGTTGCTATGTGCAGGAAATCGTGATCATACACATTGTTTGGTTTTACTTTTTGCATGGGTTTCGAGATTGCAAGCGATTAGGGAATTCTTGACTTGTTTAGTCTACTATTTTGGGTGATTTGTCCAACTCAATACACGAGGCGTAGTATAGCAAGGCGTATCGAGGTGGTTAAGTGGAAGACCGACCTCTTGCTACTCTTGACTAGTTAGGTCGACTCTTGTTCTACTTTTTAGTTAATGGTGCAAAGAAAACAAAGGAAATAGTCTGACAGGTCCCGAAAGTTTTTGTTTTCACAAACCAACTCTTGCATGCAAGGGATTTAATCAACAATTGTAGCTTGATTTCAACGAAGACGAGTGATTGTGATATCCTTTTTAGTTATTTTGTTTTTTTAGTTGTTTTACTTTCAGAAATTTCAATAATTAAGATCGAATGTTGATTTGTCACGAGAGAAAAAACCATGTGAGGGTTTGAAGTTGACACTTGAGAGCCATGACTTTCAATAAGTGTGGGGTGCGCGTCGATATTTGGAGAGATTATTATTTCGAAGAGTGGCGTTTCTAACTATACATTGATTCAGATGGCATGGATGAGCTGTTCCCACACCATGGAGTTTTATTTTGACGCAATGTAGAAGTATCATCCCGGCTACCATGACATGGTTGACACTTTCCTATGTCGTGGGGGAGTTTTTCATCACGAGAGGAGGCTGCTATTCTACATACCACGACGTGACCACCACTTACTACGTCGTGGCCATGCTATTATTCACGATATGGATTTTTCGTCACTCGACGACACGACGTGGTTGACACTTTCCCACGTCATGGTCACTATATATTGCTTTAGCTTGCAATCGTTTGCACCACATTTCAGAAGTCAATGTTCTTTTGTATTTTCCGGCACATTCAGAAGCAGTAGTTCCAGTTTCCAGTCTTCCAGCAATTTTCAGAGCAGCTTTTAGCAGCCCCATTCGATCTCGTCACTACTACCCCAGGGGAGTCTGTTCCTTTTTCTTCGTTTTTATTATTTTTATGAGCTTAATTAGTTTTATGCATACAATGAGGGCATTGTATTAAATAAGTGTGGGGTAGGGGTCGGAAAAGAAAATTAAAAATTACTAGATTAGGAAAATTTTAAAAAAAATTATAAACTTGAAATAATAGTTTAATTTAAGAAAATCTTGTGATAATTTAAAATTTTGCTAATATTGTATGTGATGATCCAATGAGAACCCAAATGTTTACCTGAGCCAACACATGTTATAGTGTATTTGTGGCTTCCCATTTCCTAGTGAAAAGTCATGAGATATGAAAGGTAATCTAGTAGTTTATATGACATAATATGTTTTGCAGCCTAAACCAGAAATCTATCCAGGAGAGCTTATGTAGTCATTGCACTTAGACTAATACCTTAACCAATAAGGGTTGAAGTTAAGCTCCTTGCTTAAGCATGTAGGGTATGAGCGAAAAAAGTGAGATATAGAAAAAAAAGGGAGAAATTACAAAAAAAGTTGTTTGAATTTTGGGGCTATAAAAGTATGAAGATCAAAAGATCAAAATTCTGAAGAAATCCAAAAAGTTGAAGATACCAAAAATCAAACAATAGGTGGTGAATTCAATGAAAGCAAATATCAAATATTCGAAGAAGCGACGAATTCAAAGAGCTCCATTCTGGTATCAAAGTTGTAATTTCTAGAATTTATGTATGCTTGGTAGTTTAACCAAATATACCTTGAGGTTAAGAAAGATATCTGAGGATTGATTCGGAGGGTTGCAAAAATGAATGTCGTATAAGCTAAGGGGTGAAGGTTCATAAAGATTGTAAGTGTTTAGGAATGGGAAGTTCTTAGAAATTATAGACACAAATACATGCATTGAGGTATTGGGATAATGGATGAGTTTGAAATGGATTATTCTATGCGATATTGGTGAAATAATAAAAGTCAGTTTGCTTGGGGGTAAACAAAGGCTAAGTGTGGGGTATTTTGATATGTGTATTTTTATATATATTTATGTATAACATATCATAATATTTTAGCCTTTATTATTATTATTTAGAACTAAAATATACTTAATATGCTTTGAAATATTTAATTACAGTAAAAATGGGAGTTGGAATGCAAAAGGAAGAGAATGGAGCTGAAAAGATGCAAAAAGTATATTGCTGGCAGATTGACCCCTCTTCAGTGTTTCGGGTATATCTGATGACTCACAAATCCAATTGACGAGATTCAAAATGTTCTGGAAACTAGACGAAATTTCCTACGACTTACGTAAGAGGGACATTTGGCTAATTCGACACTTATATTATCCAAAACCGGCCTTGAAGATGAAGCATAAAAGCTGGACGGAAATTCCCTCCAAGTTACTTATTCCCCAAGCACCACTTTCCTTATCTTTATTTGCTTAATCCCTAAGCCACATTAGTTTCCTTATTCCAATCCAACTCTAATATTCCATATAATTCCATCTCCATCAACTATAAATACCCCATATCATTCCACCAATTTCATAATCTATGATATTCCACTTCGACTTGTGCAACAAGAAAACTTCATAGTTGCCGTTTTTAGGGTCTAGGAGGCGGCCGGAAGGTCGTTAAGCTAACGGGAGCGGAGATCGGAAGGATTGGAGAGCGGATACATGTCGGTAATCATGTGGGTTGTTAACGTGACCATGTTTAGCATTCCACTGTTTTACTATTATGTATTTAGTTTCTGATTTGGGTGTAAAAACCTTTTACTTTGCCTTTATGATTGAATGAAGCTTTGATTATTAGACTAATTGCTATATTGAATTATTTGTTTATGTTTAATTTATCTTGCCAAGCTTGTTAGAAGATCCTTACGTATTAATGATAATTATTTGCTGTTAATTATTAAGTAAATTGAGTTGTATGAACATCTGCTTGATTGCTTGTTTCTTATGATTTTGATGACCATCGAGATTATAAGTCTAGGAATAACGAATGTGAAACTAGGATTAACTTGGGAATAAGTAAGTTAATGTTTGAGCCTTGTTTGATGACCATCAACAAGAGGTTAAATTGAATTAGTAATTTGACTAACTATATTTACAAGTCTTGCTTGATACGAACTGAACACTAGGAAGCATGTTAGTTTAATCAACTGATCACTGTTTGAATTGACTTGTTTGCTAAAGGATTAGTTGTAGTGAACGCGAATCTAATCATTTTAGGAATCGGTGAACATAAATAAATGAATTTATGTATGCAATTGTCTATGTTTTTAATGTGTAATTTATCTAAATCAAAGTACCTGAAGAGATTTGTTTTCCTGTTAGTTTATCGAAAGTTGTTAATTAACTGTTAGTTTGAGATTTATTAAACTATTTCTTTATTCTTTCATGTGACCTATAATCAAATATTTTAAATTAATTCACCACCGTTCCCTGTGATCGACACCCGACTTACCTAAGCTATACTGTAATCTGACTAGGTACACTGCCTATAAGTGCATAGTTAGTCTAAGTTTGTTAGGTCATAAATATTAAAATTAGTGGGTACTTTTATGCACATCAAGTTTTTGGCGCCGTCGCCGGGGAACGACGTTCAGTTAATTTAGTTTATTTGATTATTCGTTATTTGTTTTTAGTTAGTTTTTTATTTTATTTTTTTAGTTTTATTTTCGTTGATATCATTTCACTTTTCGGGAAGGTTTTTGTTGCTATGTGCAGGAAATCGTGATCATACACATTGTTTGGTTTTACTTTTTGCATGGGTTTTGAGATTGCAAGCGATTAGGGAATTCTTGACTTGTTTAGTCTACTACTTTGGGTGATTTGTCCAACTCAATCCACGAGGCGTAGTATAGCAAGGCGTATCGAGGTGGTTAAGTGCAAGACCGAACTCATGCTACTCTTGACTAGTTGGGTCGACTCTTGTTCTACTTTTTAGTTAATGGTGCAATGAAAACAAAGGAAATAGTCTGACAGGTCCCGAAAGTTTTTGTTTTCACAAACCAACTCTTGCATGCAAGGGATTTAATCAACAATTGTAGCTTGATTTCGACGAAGACGAGTGATTGTGATATCCTTTTTAGTTATTTTGTTTTTTTAGTTGTTTTACTTTCAGAAATTTCAATAATTAAGATCGAATGTTGATTTGTCACGAGAGAAAAAACCATGTGAGGGTTTGAAGTTGACACTTGAGAGCTATGAATTCAATAAGTGTGGGGTGCGCGTCGATATTTGGAGAGATTATTATTTCGAAGAGTGGCGTTTCTAACTATACATTGATTCAGATGACATGGATGAGTTGTTCCCACACCATGGAGTTTTATTTTGACGCAATGTAGAAGTATCATCCCGGCTGCCATGACATGGTTGACACTTTCCTATGTCGTGGGGGAGTTTTTCATCACGAGAGGAGGCTGCTATTCTACATACCACGACGTGACCACCACTTACTACGTCGTGGCCATGCTATTATTCGCGATATGGATTTTTCCTCACTCGACGACACGACGTGGTTGACACTTTCCCACGTCATGGTCACTATATATTGCTTTAGCTTGCAATCGTTTGCACCACATTTCAGAAGTCAATGTTCTTTTGTATTTTCCGGCACATTCAGAAGCAGTAGTTCCAATTTCCAGTCTTCCAGCAATTTTCAGTGCAGCTTTTAGCAGCCCCATTCGATCTCGTCACTACTACCCCAGGGAGTCTGTTCCTTTTTCTTCGTTTTTATTATTTTTATGAGCTTAATTAGTTTTATGCATACAATGAGGGCATTGTATTAAATAAGTGTGGGGTAGGGGTCGGAAAAGAAAATTAAAAATTACTAGATTAGGAAAATTTTAAAAAAATTATAAACTTGAAATAATAGTTTAATTTAAGAAAATCTAGTGATAATTTAAAATTTTGCTAATATTGTATGTGATGATCCAATGAGAACCCAAATGTTTACCTGAGCCAACACATGTTATAGTGTATTTGTGGCTTCCCATTTCCTAGTGAAAAGTCATGAGATATGAAAGGTAATCTAGTAGTTTATATGACATAATATGTTTTGCAGCCTAAACCAGAAATCTATCCAGGAGAGCTTATGTAGTCATTGCACTTAGACTAATACCTTAACCAATAAGGGTTGAAGTTAAGCTCCTTGCTTAAGCATGTAGGGTATGAGCGAAAAAAGTGAGATATAGAAAAAAGAGAGAGAAATTACAAAAAAAGTTGTTTGAATTTTGGAGCTATAAAAGTATGAAGATCAAAAGATCAAAATTCTGAAGAAATCCAAAAAGTTGAAGATACAAAAAATCAAACAATAGGTGGTGAATTCAATGAAAGCAAATATCAAATATTCGAAGAAGCGACGAATTCAAAGAGCTCCATTCTGGTATCAAAGTTGTAATTTCTAGAATTTATGTATGCTTGGTAGTTTAACCAAAAATACCTTGAGGTTAAGAAAGATATCTGAGGATTGATTCGGAGGGTTGCAAAAATGAATGTCGTATAAGCTAAGGGGTGAAGGTTCATAAAGATTGTAAGTGTTTAGGAATGGGAAGTTCTTAGAAATTATAGACACAAATACATGCATTGAGGTATTGGGATAATGGATGAGTTTGAAATGGATTATTCTATGCGATATTGGTGAAACAATAAAAGTCAGTTTGCTTGGGGGCAAGCAAAGGCTAAGTGTGGGGTATATTGCTGGCAGTAAAAACCTCTTACTTTGCGTTTATGATTGAATGAAGCTTTGATTATTAGACTAATTGCTATATTTAATTATTTGTTTATGTTTAATTTATCTTGCCAAGCTTTTTAGAAGATCCTTACGTATTAATGATAATTATTTGCTGTTAATTATTAAGTAAATTGAGTTGTATGAACATCTGCTTGATTGCTTGTTTCTTATGATTTTGATGACCATCGAGATTATAAGTCTAGGAATAACGAATGTGAAACTAGGATTAACTTGGGAATAAGTAAGTTAATGTGTGAGCCTTGTTTGATGACCATCAACAAGAGGTTAAATGGAATTAGTAATTTGACTAACTATTTTTACAAGTCTTGCTTGATACGAACTGAACACTAGGAAGCATGTTAGTTTAATCAACTGATCACTGTTTGAATTGACTTGTTTGCTAAAGGATTAGTTGTAGTGAACGCGAATCTAATCATTTTAGGAATCAGTGAACATAAATAAATGAATTTATGTATGCAATTGTCTATGTTTTTAAAGTGTAATTTATCTAAATCAAAGTACCTGAAGAGATTTGTTTTCCTGTTAGTTTATCGAAAGTTGTTAATTAATTGTTAGTTTTAGATTTATTAAACTACTAGGTGTAAGACCCATGTATTACATGGGTTCATTTAAAAAAATTAAATACAAAAATTCTAAACATTTGAAAAAATTTAAATTTATAATAAAAAGTTAGAAAAATATTGAATTATTAAAATTAAAGTGTTTTTTTTCTTGTAAATTAAAAAAAAAAGATAAATAAACAAAGGAAACTAATGAAGCTTTAATTTAAAAATGTTGGAATTAGAAGGAAAATCAATTATTACAATTATTACATTTAATATTATGTGGATTTAATAAAATGAAAAAAAAACCCATAAAATGCCATGTGAAGAAAATTTAATTGAGATTAACCACAAAATGACATGTGGCAAAATCAATGTAAGTGTGACATGTGGCAAAAAGATTTTCATTTATTAAAGAGGATTTCTTTATTCTTTCATGTGACCTATAATCAAATATTTTAAATTAATTCACCACCGTTCCCTGTGATCGACACCCGACTTACCTAAGCTATACTATAATCTGACTAGGTGCACTGCCTATAAGTGCATAGTTAGTCTAAGTTTGTTAGCTCATAAATATTAAAATTAGTGGGTACTTTTATGCACATCAGGCTCCCAGAAAGACATGGTGGTTTGGATGCCATGAAATCCTTATACTTGCATCCACGTCCATCATTGCCTCCATCGTGATTGTTTCGGCGAACTATTGGTGGGTTGGCTTGACCAATGGTCCCACTATAGTTCCCTTCTTCTGACTGCCCCTCATTCAGCTCAGGTTGTTCAACTGGTATTGAGGGTTCACTCCTGTTGTTTAGCAATAATTGTCACATTTCCTCCTTTTGTTCAGCTATCATGGCTTGAATCATGGTTCGCACTCCAGCCATTGTGATTGGTTCAGGTGTTGCTGCTACAACAGCCACTCGCTCAACCACAGGTGCTTGATTCCTATTTTCGTTCACGTTTCTAGCTCCACTCCTGGTTCTTGTCATTTTTGATCTATACACCGAATAAGGTGAAATTAGATCCTTGTTCACGATAGATATTCAAATCATCCTTATCACTCTGAAACGTTTACATGTTGGTTCTAATATCGTAGACGCACGCTTAGAATCCTAAACACATAAGGTTTCCAGATCCGGTCGGCAACAGACCATAGATCCGAACAAATAATATCATATATGGCAAACATATAACAATTAGCACATAATAACATTTTAGGCAATTTTCCTAAAATATACTAGTGCTTGTGTGTTAAAATATGGTAGACACTCATCTCACAATCATCGCTTAGCATTCTAAGTTTAAGTCTAGAAATTTCCTACAAATTCCTAGTTCGCTTAAACCAATGCTCTGATACCAACTGTAACATCCCCAAATTTCACGGCCAGAAAAGACCGATTTGTTTATGCTTTGTTTTATAAATCAGAGTGATCGTTTAAAGAAAACGGTTGCGGAATTTGTTCCCAAAATAAAATATGATAACCATTTATCAAAACATTTCTCAAAGAGAATGTATTTTCATTAAATAATAAAACCTCGGGATGTCATGTTCCGATACAGACCAAAAGCATAAACAATATAAAATAGACCTTACAATAGTTATTTATAACTACTGATCTATAATCCAAAACCTCTCGTCAATTCCACCAACTTATACTCTTGTGTCATTACCTGTAATGCAAAGAAAACTGAGTGGGTCAGGCTTAGGAGCCTGGTGAGCATATAGGGTTTTCAACCCACAATAATACAATTATTATATTCAATTATCAAACAATCAACCCAATTACCCATCCCCATTATCCTCTTAAGGTTTTACCCTAAGAACCAACTATCCTTCATTCATTTATTCCTAAGGAATTGGCACGAAATCCATTGCTGCCAAAGTTTATTTATCAAGTACTAAATCCATAGTTTATCAGACGCTAACTCCATAGTCGTCGGGGTTTACTCAAGCGGCGCTAAATCTATAGTCACCAAGGTTCACTTAACAGGCACAAAGTCACATCGTCACCAAGGTTTACTCAATAAGCGCTAACTCCATAGTCACCAAGGTTTATCTAACAATAGGCACTAACTCCATAGTCACCAAGGTTTATACAATAGGCGCTAACTCCATAGTCACCAACTATCCCATCTACCCATGTTCTACCCAACATTTTCGTAGATATAAATACTTACACAGTTTAAATCATTTAATACTTGTAAAAAACATCAAGTCCATGCCTATTTCAAATAGACAAATAATATATAACACATAGCACGTATTTCATAACTAATACTTTATATTTATGTGTTAGAAGAAAGTAACCACACACTGACACATATAAACAACACAATATATACACATAGCACGTATTTTATAAAATACTTCATATCTATGTGTAAGATGAAAGTGACTATACACTCATTTGATTAGAAGATGATCGAACAACATTACGGTTTGTAGAAGTAGTATTCTTCGGCAGATCTGGAAGATCTTCACAAAAACCGGACTCCTCGCGGGCAGAGCTTCGGCTCGGGAATTGCACTTCTCGGGATCTTCGGGGCCTCAGGACTTGCTTCAAGGCTCGGGAATGATACCGGGGCTTCGGGATAATTCTTGCACGAAAAACGATGCAAAAACGCGAGAGAAAGGGAAGAAATCAGCAAAGAACTCGGCTGCCCTCGACACCCTTTTATAGGGGGCTGGAAACCCGAATTACGATGGGCGTAATTCTAAATTACGCTGGGCGTAATGAAGATACGGTCGCTGACTCCCCCCTCTGGATAATATCGAAATTTATATTTAAATTAAATATCAAAAATATTTAATAAACTTCAAAAATTCATATCTTCCTCATACGAACTCCGTTTTCGACGTTCTTTATATCCCCGCGTAGGTGAGACTACGCTCTACAACTTTCATTTAGACTCCGTCGGCTAATTTTGAATTTATTTTTATTATTTATTTTTAGTAGGCCGGGACAAGAAAACTCCGTTATAAAATCATAACTTCTTCATCTGACGTCCGTTTTCGCCTATCTTTTTATCGTTTTACTAAAACTAATGAGATCTTCGATTCTCATTTAGATTGTTTCGGCTAAAAACCGCTCGGTCTCAAATCGAGTATTTGGGCTGCATACCGCTAAGTCGAAACTTCGAAAAATCATAACTTCCTCATACGAAGTCAGATTTGGGTGTTCTTTTTATGCACGCTCACGGTTTAACGTATTCTACGACTTTCATTTAGATTGCTAAGGCTAAATATCGCTCTAACGTAAATTCACTTTTTACGGCGCGCTGTGTCGTGCCGGTTCTGTCGCGAAACTTCGACAGGTCATAACTTCTTCGTTATAACTCGGATTTCGGCGTTCTTTATATGTACGGAATCCTTGTAACATATACTACAACTCAGTTAAGATTATTTGTTCTAAATAATATTCTATCAAAAAGTCATTTTTTGACGCTTATCGTCTCTAAATTGACTAGCCTTGATCTACGGGCGTTACAGGGAGGCTCAGACTGAGGGTGTTCGAGAGGAGAATTAGAATATTAAGAGGATCATGGGTGAGATCACCAGATTTGTGACGGACAGTCATGGTTTTTATGACTCGTTACAGTCGGGTTTCCTATGTCTGGTGGGGTCAGACAGATTGTGTTGGAGGAGGCTCATAAGTCTCACTTCTTTATCCATCTGGGGGCCATCAAGATGTATCAAGATCTGAGACTGAGTTATTAGTGGTCGTGCATGAAGAGGGAAAATGTCTGGTACGTTGATAAGTACTTGAACTGTAGGAAGGTCAAGGTCGAGCATCAAAGGCCACATGATTGTAGAAATGGGAGCAGATTTCGATGGACTTCATCACCAAATTGTTGAAGATGGCAAAGGGTTTCAATGCTATTTGGGTCAACGTGGATCGATTGACCAAGAATGCCCATTTTCTGGTAATTCGAGAGAGCTCGTCGGTCGAGAAGTGAGCAGACCTTTCATACTCTCGAGGATATGTTGCAAGCCTACGTCATTGATTTTGGTGGGAGCTAGGACTCCTACCTACCTCTTAAAGAGTTCTCCTACATAGTAGTTTCCACTCTGGTATTGGTGCCCCGCTTGTTGAGCTTTTGTATGAGCGGAGATGTCGTACCTCAGTCTTTTGGGGGAAGGTTGGTCACAGGGTCATGGTTCAGACCTAGGTGGTTCTGCAGAATATAGAGATGATCTAGCAGATCAGACAGAGATTGCAGACTGCATAGAGTCTGCCGAAGAGCTATGCCGACCGACGCCGATCTAAGTTGGAGTTTTAGGTCGGTGACATGATATTGCTGAAGGTCTCAACTTGGAAAGGTGTGATTCACTTCAGGAAGAGGGGCAAGTTCGGTCCCAAATTTATTGGACCATTCCGGGTTATTGCCAGGGTTGGCAAGGTTGCTTATAGATTGGATCTTCTAGAGGAGCTCAGTTAGATTCTGTCACACCCCCGAACCAGACGGCGGAAATGTCCGACGGCTCTTGTGACTTAAATTGAATACCATCACAATGATTATACATGAATCATAACATCATTCATCACCATGCATTGACATAACACAACTGATATTGCTTACATCCATTACATTGTTTTAGTCATTACAATTTCATAACATAAACTGATCGATAGATAATCTAAGCAAAACACCATGACATAACTTGGTACTTATTCTTCGGCTTACCTGTTACCTGAGAAGACAAGTTATTTTGAAAAACGACAACATATGAAATGTTGGTGAGTTCATAAGTAATGTTGTAGTAAAATGATTTGGTGTAGTTTGTAAACCCAGAAAATCCGATATTTTCTGAAAAGAGTATTTGTTTAAAAAAAAAGTGTGAAGATCCGTAAATATGCTTGTTGATTTTTAAAACATGTATAGTTGTTGAACTTTGTATACGTCACACAAATGAAAATGTTGAACTTCCCAAGAAAACCCGATGTTTTCCCAATACGTAAAATACATGACTTGTTTATTGTTATATCGATACGTCAAATGTTTTTGATTGCCGGGGTGGCGTTGGATTAATTAGGGTTGTGAGTTGTTATAATCACACATTAGGAAAATGACTAGTTTATAACTACAGATTACGAACGATCCTAAAAGGCGCCGGCCGTTACTACTCACTTAATCCACCCACCCTGATTACTATTGTTTATCGTCCTAAATCTGTTTACTTTGTTTTCTCATAAGCCCAACAACCGAGGAGAAAGGAGGGTACGAAGCCCCCTTTATTACCAGGAGTTATTCAAGGCTATCGGGAATGCGAAAGACACTTGGCCCGACTTGCATTTGACTTCTCGACCTCACTAGCAGTACTAATGGGCCATTAGGGCCCAATAACACATTAGAGCTATTGAAAGTCCTTTTACGTGGAATTGGGTCATAGAAGGCCCAATATCACGTAAGCATAATCCCTTTGGGCCCAAAGATCATGTTGATGGGCTAGCAAGGCCCAACAAGCAAGATTTGAAACTTTCAAGTCCAAAGTTTGTATGTTGACTCATTGTAGTTATCGCGTGATTAACGAATTACTTTGGTTTAACGATTTTGTGTTGTTATTGATTCGAGACCGAATCAATTCGTTTGGTAACGATATGTGTTATAGAGAGTGTATTTGTTTTCCATTTCGTTGGTAATTCGCGGATCTTGTATCTTAATTTGATTGTTTGTGAGTAGAGTTGACCCTTTTCAGTACTCTTCCTTTTATAAAAATAACGCTTTTGCTCCTTTTATGTAAAAGAATTTTATTTTTAGTCCTTAAAACACTTTTCTTGACACTTTTGTATGATTTATTTGATGAAAACACGATTTTACCCCAAAGTTTATTTAGTTGAGAGCTTCAGCCCCTCTAGAATAGTGGTTCTCGGTTAAGGACCCATTTTTCACAACTTTTATAATTTTGGCACAAAATCTAAAAAGTTTGCATTTTTAGTCCTTTTTGATAATGAAAAGCATTTTTGAACCTTATAAACATTTTATTATGCTAATTACTCCCTGTTTTACAGAAAATTTCATTTCCAACCCCTCAACTTGTAAAATTTCGCATTTTGGGGCTTATTGGGCCGAAAAGCCCAAAATTAGCCCATTAGGTTAAAATTTTACATTTTAAGTCCTTAAAAATTTCTAAAAATAAAGAAAATATTTAAGGAAACTATTTTGACCCCTTTTAACCTTCAAGAAACCGTGACTTGTTGATTTTTACCCCAAGTTTGTATTTTTTACAATTTAAGCCCAAAAATGGGTTTTATATTCAAGTATGTTTATCCTAACCTTATAAACTATTTTTTTTCTTGACTTGATTAGTGTAAAATAGCTTAAGTTATGTTTATTTCCTTTCTCATGTCTTAGATCTCGGTTTTTACACACTTTTTGATAACATATTCATCACAAAACACATGATATCACACACATACATGTATCAAACCACACATAGCATACATTTACACATATATCTACACATTTTCTTGTATTCTCCCCCATAAAACTCATAAAAACCGAAAAGAAGGGGGTATGAAACTCACCTTGAGTTGTGATTTCGGTTTTGAAGAATGTTGGGAGAAGTTTGATGTTACTTTCGGCCCTAGCAAGCCCTCCTTTGTTGATTTCGAACTTAGAGGGTTTCTAAGAGAGTAATCATGATTTTGAATGGGTTAGGAAAATATTTATGATAAAACAAAGAATCTAGATCATAGGTCCAAGCATGATCTTACCTTAGATGAAGAATTTGTGGGATAATTTCCTTGAAAGCTCCCTAGGTCTCGAAAATTTTGGAGAGGAATGGAGAGAGTTTCTTTGAGAGATTTTGAGTGAAGTGTGTGTGTTGGTGTTGTTTCAGCCGAGAGAAAGAGAGAGGAGAAGAGAGAGGTCTTGAGGTGATGTGTGCATGGAGATATAGGATAAGTTGCATGGAAGACCATTATGTAAAAATGAGGTGGCCATGAGAAGTCAACTCCTCCTTTCATTTGGGCTTGGGTCGAGATTTAGAGAGAGAAAAGAAAGAATTGGGCCCTTAAATGCCTAAGTCCAAATCATAGATAATTTAGATAACTATTGGCCCAAAATAAATCAACAAATGATTTTTATGGCCCATTAGGGCTAATTTGGTTAGTTATGGCCCAATGAGGTCCATTAAGGTATTTTATTTCATTCTAGGCCCAATATGGCCCAAAATGTTAAAATAAATGAAAGTGGGTCCAATTAGAGCCCATTCAAGAGTTCTAAGCCCAAGATAGCCCAATTGGAAGCTTATTGGTCCATTGGGCCCAATAAGGAAATCCTCGTCCAAAATAGACTTAAACAAGGATTTCTTGGTTCCCAATAGTTTGTTGGCTATTTGTAGTGCATATATGATGTGTTTGGTTGAGATTTTGTTGTTAATGAATAAGCATCTCACATGTTTTCCCATTGTTGGTTTACATTTGTTATCTTTGTTCAATGTTTACAAGGCTTCAAATTCCTAGTTGTGACAGATTCATAGCACTTTCCACGTTTCACAGTTGTGGAAGCGTGTTCTGGACAAGGATGTTGTGGTATTGTTGGATGATATTCAGGTTGATGAGCACCTGAACTATGTTGAGAGGCCGATAGCAAGGAGGTACCTTTGGTAAAGGTACGGTAGTAGCATCGGAGGGGATCCGAGTGGACCTAGGAGCCAGAGGCTGAGATGTGAGAGCATTATCCAACTTTGTTCCTCGCAGCAGGCTTTGATGACGAAGCCTAGTTCAAGTGGGGGAGAGTTGTAACATCCCGACTTCCCGGTATGATATTTATTCCTTTAAAGGAAAATTTCCCTTTGAACTTGTCGAGTTTATGGCCTCAACTCGACGTGTTGAAGACTTTTAGGTAGCGTATATTTTTGGACCAACTCGACGAGTCAGTGGCTGATTAAGAAACCCTAATTTTTAGGGTGTTGCACCCTATTTAAAGGCCTTATACCCTTTGGGTGGCCTCCTTACCCGTCTCCCTTGTCCACAAACCCTAGTCCCATGCATCCTCTCCCATATTTGAGTGTGTGTGAGTTTGAAGAGTGTTTTCTTGGTGTTCTTTTTAAAGGATCTTGATATTGGAAGTGTCTAGATTAAAGGGAAGGTTTTAGATCTAGAAACTCTTGGAGTATTGTAGTCCTTTTAAGGTAAAAAGTTAACAACTTTCTTATCTATTGTTATGATATCTTCCTTGGGTGTTTATTGTCATATTTGGCTCATTTGGGGGATTGTTCATGGGTTGAGTATTTCATGAACTTGTCGCTTTATATTTGGACATTTTGTGGCCTCTTTGGAATTAAAGTTTCAAGCTTTATCAAGTCCTATGCCTCTTTCATGATTTAGGTCCCTTATTAAGCCTTCTTTGAGTTTTGGAGCCTCTTTGTGTCATGCATGGACGTAAAGTTAGCAAATTTACGTGGGGTTCCAACCCTTGGGTATCAGATCTACATTTTTTAAGCATTAGATTCGAAAAAAGGAGTTGAATGTAATAAGATTGGGAAAACTCGACGAGTTGTCCTGACAACTCGGCGAGTTGGCTCGGGTTTTCTCGCTTCTCTGGATAGTGGTGGAACTCGACGATTTGTCTTGATAACTTAGCAAGTTGGCTCGGGTTTTCCCGCTTCTCTGGATACTGTAGGAACTCGACGAGTTGGTAGGTACACTCGACGAGTTGGGTCAACATGGACTGTTGACCTTGACTATTGACTTTGACTTTGACCATGGTTGACCAAGTTTGACTTTGAGGAAATTTTGGATATTTCGGTGTTTTGATAGAAATGGTCACATGGTGGTTGTAGGCATTTGAGTCTGGAGCTGAGTTTTAGAGTTGGATTTTACCGATTCAACACTACTTGTGAGGTGAATGTCCCTCACTGTACTTGTTAGGTCGAAGGCACCAAGGCTGACCCTTTTGGATTGTTATCCTAATTATTGCATGATTGAGTATTGTGGTGATCTGTTATATATATCCTAATAAAAGGATGATGTTATACTTAGTGATCTGTAAGATCTGTCTGGTTGTCTGATTGACTGGTTATATGTTTAATTGTTATGTATATGTCGACATTTTATGTGTGGTTGGGTTGAGGCGGACCTGCTTTATGCTGAAGCCAACATACCCAGGGTATTCCGAATAGATTGAAGGCTAGTGGGGCATACCAGTCAGGCTAAAGGCCCGTGGAACGTTCCAGATAGGTTGAAGGCCCGAGGTGGCGTACCAGTCATGTTGTAGGTTCTGTGAGCGTACCAGATAGATTGTAGGCCGATGGGGTGTTCAAGTCAGACTGAAGGCTCTGAATGCATGTTGTTTGTGATACTATTCTAGTTTTTGTATTGTGATTGGTATTTTGGGGGAACTCACTCAGCTTCGGGGTTAAAATTTTTATTATGTTTCAGGTACTTTAGACGACCGCGGGAAGGTGAATGCGTGATCGTGCACCTCCTCATATCCGTTTCATGATTTCTGGGATTTCTCTAATGTTGAACTTATTTTGAAAACAATCTATAATAAATTATGGTTTTTGGATTTATTTAAAAGTTTAAAAAAATTTCAAATTTCATGGATGCGATAATCTAATACTAGAAACTTGTGCATATAAGGGAACGAGACTTGTGTGCTTTCTTTGAAAATGAGTATATATGTACATATTTTCATAAATAGAACATAAACATGCATGATAGAGTATTACCCAAAGGTTAAAAGTTTTATCCAACATATATTAGATCTAGGACCTTTGTGTAAAGATATTGTCCAAAATGTATTTTGTTTGGATGACATGTAACCTCCCCATAAAGTGTTAAATGAGTGAAAACTAGTAGAAAAGGGGGTATGAACTCCCCTTCTGTGCTTTCTCTAGAAGATAGCAAGAAATGGTGAGAAAGATGAGGTAGAATTCGAGCTTTGGAAGACAACACCTCCTTGAAATTCAAGATCTTGCCTAGGGTTTTTGATTCAATATTATGAGTAAAAATAACCAAAACATGATGATGGATGGTGGTGGATCTCGAAAATTAGGAGGAATACTTACCAAAACACTTGTCAAAAGCCTTGAATCAACTAGAGAATTCTTAGAGAGATTAGAGAGTATAGAAGTGAGATTGAAGATGAAATGGTAGGGAGGGAGGCCTCTTGGCTGAATTTATAGAAGGAGAGGAAGAGAAAAGAGTGGTGACGGTTTGCATGGGGAAAGGAGGAGGTAAGGTGTTGTGAATATTTAATTTAGGGTAAGCTTTCTCCATTTTTTTTATTCATGTAAGGTCCTTTGATTAAAATAATCAAGTAAGGAATTTGGATTATTATATTTATGGTATGGTTTGTTGATTTCTTTATTATATAGATGATATGATGATGTTGGATATGAGGAGATGTGTTAGGAGAGAAGAGACATAATATTTCTCATATAGTTTTGATAAAAACCTAGCCCTTTTTATAAAAGTTTGTCATTTCTATAAAAATGTGGTGGGATGTGAGAAATTGGTAAGTTTTAATAACTAACAAAAATATTGTTATTTAATATTATTCACAATAATATTAACACCTTATAATTAAATTGGTTTTCTCAAATTCGTTGTATAAAATGTGAGCGTTAAACGTGATAAAAGCTCATTTTCTGGATGTATTACCTTTTTCCAGAATAACCACTAGAATATCAACTAAATTCTAGGTCATATGATGTTTAAAACGTGTTTATGGATTTGTCAACAAGTAAACCTCGTGTTATGAACGTTACCCAATTCCCAGTAATATTTGTATGTTTTGTCGAATTACTACATTATCGTAGTTTATTGATCACAATAAAAGCGTTTATTCGATAGTGGATTTAATAATAGTGTGTGTAACATTACAATATTCGCTAATACATTAGGGATGTTACGAAAATCACATTTCGCCTTTTTGACCTAATATACACACAATTGACTTTTGTTGACCCTTATGGGATTTGTTGCCCTCATGTCTTTAAAACGTGTTGTGAGTGGGATGGTTTCCACACCCCTTTAAGGAATGTTTCATTCTCCTTCCTAACCAATGTGGGATCAGGTATAACCCACCTTCACCCCCCATTATAGGGTTCGACGTCCCCGTCGAACACATCGATCCATGCCCTAGCTCTGATACCATTTGTAACATCCCCCTCTGGCACGTATCATAATATTGTCTGCTTTGGGCTCCTGACATGAAATTTTCTAGGGGGTTGATGGGTTTAGAGCATTCTAACACTTCCTAAGTGTACATGCAACCCTAATAACCTTGAATCTATGTTTTCTCTATATGCATGCAAATTTCTATTTCAAGGTTATTTCCTAACTAGCATGGCATGGGGAATACATAATACATAAAAAAAACTAGTAGAAATATATACCTTGTTGTTTCTTGGATTCCTTCAAGACTTTGTGAGCCTAGCACCCCAAATGTTATGCCTTAAATGCTTCACACAACACTACAACCTTGGAATAACTAGAGAGAATACTTCTACACTTCAAAATCGGCTATGCCCTCTCTAGTCACACTAGGTCACGATTTGCTAGCCAAAGGGTCCCTTTTATAGTGGTGTCACAATTAGGGTTTCATTAAGAAGACCCATAATTGTCATGACTCTTCATTTCTCATGACCCATGGGTTTGTAACTCCCATGGACTATCCATGGAGCTCCAAATGGTTACATCCATAACCCATAAACCATGGATCATTAATCCACCATAAAAGAATTGATGATTGTCATAATCAACCCTATATATTTAATTAGTCTCACTTTGATCACCAAATTAATACTAGATTAATACTTGATCAATACTATTTAAATAATACTATTATTAATATATTAGAACTTATAATATATTAATAATCATAAGTGCCATATTCTCTCATTTAGTCTATCCAAGTATTGCAATGCCATGCAACCCAAATGGACCATGCCGAGTCGGGTCAAGTACATACCAAATAAAGTTATGGACTTAGACACTATATCCAACAGTCTCCCACTTGGATAAGTCTAATAACTATATTTGCAAATATGACTTCAAAATCCGACTAGCAATCGTAGCTCTTTCAAAGTCTCTCGGAACTGAGATGATGATGATACGCCATTTAAGATAAGTGATCATATAATCCTCTGTTCTCATGATATCGGCTGGACAAACACATGAAACATGGTCTTACTTATTGTCCAACATTTGTTTCTCGATCTCTGATTTGTTTCGACATAGAACTAAATTGAACACATCAATTAGGTTCTGACCGGGCCCGGTACATATGTCAAAACCAAATCATCGAGGGGCCCATATATCACTTCTATTTCTAGAAGGAACAGATAAACTTTGACTGATATGCTTGTACTAACTACTTGTTGAATTATTCACAAAGGCACGTTTTATAACATCGAGTTACCAATGCATTTTCGCACAATCAATGAATAACCAACTCATAGTCAACAACTCATATCTCTAGGTTTGAAGATTTATATGATATTACCGTCTCACGATCACTCGACATAAATTCCATGAAGTGATGCAAGTGAGTGTGGGTTGAATCCAATACTCAGCCCTTATGAGTACTCATGAATGTTGTAGCAACCATTGCATTGTCTAAAGCACTTTAGACAAATCATACAAGCCAAATTCATGACAGTCTTGATTCATATCTACTTCCAACATATGACTGACTGTGGATGGTTTGAATAATATGATATATACCATAACATAGTTATTCTGGAAGTAAAAACATGCAAAGTGAAACATAAAAATAATACTAATCATATATGGCCCCATCTTGAGTGTAAATAAAACCCTTTTATCTAAGCACCAGATTGATTACTCATTATTCATGTTTCGATTAATCAACTTTATGCTTGAATTAAAACATTAGTTGTCCCATGCTCCAAGCATGTACACTATCGTTTTCCAAAAAACAATTATGCCATACTCCAAGTATGCATACTATGTTTACATATGGCCCTCCCTTTGTGAAATAGATCAATTGACAATATTCCAATGATGCTCATTTCACAATTCCAATCCTTGTTGTAAATGCAAGAATACCAAACTCTTGTCGTTTACTGTAACCTGTTAGATTCTAAACTTATATGCAATGATCCCCTTGTAATGACTATGCACAGAAGTCACAAAGACTTGGCAACAGACATTACAAAGCATTCCAATGGAAAACAATTCTAAGGAAATGAAGTCTCAAATTCAAAGTACATTCCTTTGAACATCCTTCTTAGCATTAAGTTCTTTAATCTTACAAAGATTCAAAGAATAACTTCCACCTATGGAGACAATTCCATATTACCATTTTGACCATCACTTCCGAACAACAGTTGCCTCTTTTCAAAATATGTCAATATGGTCCTTACTCTATACTTCTAATTGTCCATGAGCAACCAATCTTTGGTAAACCTCAGATTGTCCTCGACAATTTGCTTAATCATTTTAGTCATTTCCAGTTCTATTCCTTTTTCCATCTTAATGCCCTAGGCATTTGGAAAATTTAGAATGAAGGAATATTATAGCACATGTAATCAAACCTATACCCAAAGCATATGGGACATGATTTATGCTATAAAATTTTTATTTTCCATGTTTTCATAATTTGAACTATGAAGAGGGATGCCGTAATCACAATCAAATTTTGAGAACGCAACATATATAGAATTTCCTTATGTTGAACCATTCCAACATAACATTCAAATATATTCTTGACTAAAGCAGATTAAATTCTCAATCTAAGCTAACATATATAGAATTTCCTTATGTTGAACCATTCCAGCATAACATTCATATATATTCTTGACCAAAGTAGATTAAAATATCAATCTAAGCTTGTAGAATTAGAGTGAAGTATAAAATCCTCTCCCTTAATTATAGCAAAATAACTTTTCAAAGCAAATTGAGACTTTTGTTTTCTATAATTAACATTGCTAACTTGCAATACTTAACATAATCATCATGCTCCCACTAGCATAATGATTACCAGCATAACACTTTATGCTCCCACTAGCTTTGACATGTACTCATAAATCAACTAGACTTCTAGAAATCAATACTTTATTGACTTTCTTACCAAAGTTCATATTTCTGCTACTAGATTGCTTTGATAAGACTTTATCAAAAAAACATACCCCTTTCCTTAGATAGCTTACATGTTTGTCTAGACCTTTTGCAATTCTCACTAGTTAGTGTGCCGGTTAACCACACACGCTCCACTAACTAAATGAGAATGCAAATATCACACCCGCTATCTACTTAAAATCTTCTTAGTGGAAGCGTTTCCTTACCATCATTTTCATGAATCGAAGAGAAACCTTATGACACTTAGATTTTATGGTGTATGTGTTCTTTTCCATGTGAATTTTGTCAAAACCATAATCACAGGACTAGGTTAGTGACACTTCCAAATTCATATGGACTGAACTTGTGTAATCTTAATTTCTTTCCACCCAGTAGCACAAGGGCCTACCATTACTTCCAGGTTGTTATGCAAACAGTCGAGAACTCTCAGAACTCCAATGCAAAGCCAACCTTAACTGGGATGAGCACAAAATATGTCAACACGATAGGTTACAAACCTCAAGTTGTGGGCTAGTGATTAACAAATCTCTTGATTAGTTCTTGAACCTATCTTAAGATCTTTATACGACTCCCACTGACCTCTTGACATATATGATTCTCTTTGTCAAGAACCATTCCTTGACAAAACAAATATTAAATAGTTAGTGCGGATTCTTATCAAGTTAAACACTTCCCATAATTGGACTTAGTTGGTCTTTGGTTTATCCAAAACATCACAACTAACCAACCTCAAATGTACAAGAGTAGGACACATCTTACTCTACATTTGATAAGTGTTATAAACTTTCTAAAGATTATGTCACTCAATGGCTCAATCTTGGAGTATGACTCTAAGATTTGATTTTGATGTATGATTTATCTTTTGATTTAACCATTTGAACAACTCATGATTCCTCTCCTTAGCCAAACAAATGAACTAAGGTGTCCTTAGAGGATCAATTGTGATATGGTTTCATAATCACTAAGATAATCATAAAACAAAATACACAAGTACTCTCCAGTCTCTTTAGATTGGAGAAACTTTTATCTTTCTGCCTTATTTGATTCTTCTTATTCAATCTGCCATACATTGAAACTTTTCTAATGTTTCAGAATTACACTTAAACTTGTAAGCATAACCATATTTACTAAACTTTAGTAAATCATAATGAATAATCTTATCAACCTTTTTGGTGGACCTGACCAGCACACAACCAAGTGTACCCAATCTCTTAGTCCTTCGCTTGACTCACATGTGAATGTGAACAAGGAATTAGTCTCAATTTACCAAAGATGAAAATTCTCATTCATCACACAATACAACTTGCATGATTCCAAGTTTCTATCCAACTAAAACTTGGGTGATGAGAATCTTTCCTTATTAGGTAAATTATGACACTACCACTAATGAAAGAATCAAATCCATTTACCCATATTGCTTATCAATGGAAACATATAAGTAGCAACCTTTTTCACAAATGCCATTGTAAGGATACTTAAAATAAATAAAATCAAAACCATTTTCTTTTATTTTAAAACTTTGCGGAAAACTTATCCTTACAATCCATATGGAAAACTTGTTATCTATTCCTAAGTAATATATCTAACTCTTAAGTAACAACTCAAAATTCTGATCACCGAACCATGCGGTCAAAATCCATCTTCACGATCAGAATCAACATATACTTCCTTTAAGTTTCTTCACTCTTCTTTGATTCTTAAAACATCAACATGTGAGCCATTCACATCATGCAATAAGAATCTCAGAATAGAAACTTAATAAAGTTAGATAATGGACTTTACCCAAAGCAGAGTCAAACATTTGACTTTACTATCCTTATGGACTTTTAGGTAAATTTGGTAGCTTCGCAACCAATGCCCTTCCTTTGGCAACAGAAACATATGGACTCTTTGGAAACGGTACACGGGACTATAACAGACTTAGCTTTTCTCTTTACCATTTGATCAACCGAGTTGACTATGGCCAATCCCTTTCAATTGGGAAGAGAAAGGTTTTCTGGACTTCCAATGTTACCATTGTCAATGTCCATGGAAGTTTGGGAAGTTGATCTTCCAATCAAATTTTTCTTTACCAATGCTCCAAATCATTGCTGATTCAGCATCATCAAGCAAATAGTTAAGATCATTTAAGGGTCATGTCGTGATCTGTCATCATGGAGTGACCAAGCCAACAACCAGCTACCTTGAGACTTCGACACCCGACTCTCCCGGCTTGTCAATATGTGACTTAATCTCCAAGACCTAAGCACATATAGACTTTGTTTGCCAATAGGGATTGAGTGACTTAGAACTTATCAGATCTTGAAACTTTGGGATAGGGAGATTTATTAGAGGAGGTGGAGGAAGTGAAGTATGATTTCCAGTCCCACTAATGCACAACAAAGGAATTGATCTTTCATCTTGGTTGCCATTTGGGATATCATCTTCATTAGGAAGCTTGTTCCTAAAGATTTGGGAAGACCATGGCTGTCTAAACTAGACATCTATAATGGGAGAAATTCAAGTTAGTTGATATAAAGTCCTTAATATAACACCCAATATGAAATATTAAGGCTAGGACCCAATAACCTATTTATAACTTGAAGAGGGATGTCGTAATCCAAATTATAAAATAGTTAAAGCTAGGTAAATGACGATTTACCAATTTTCACCATGAAAAACAAAATATAATTAAGTTTTAATTGGATTTTAAACTCCTAGATATTTTGAGATACATTGAACTTTTCAATGACATGTTTGAATCTCGATTGTGCCCTCTCAAGTTTGTGACTGGGATGTCGAGGATCTCAAACAAGGTGTGAATAACCATACAAATTGACTTGGTACCCTCAAAAATATTACCTAATCGATGTACCGGTTAACCACACACGCTCCACCGGTCTATAATAAAGTCAAGTTACCCTTTGCCACTCTTACTAGTCCATGTTAGTGTGCTGGTTAACCGCACACGCTCCACTAACGACTTGGTAAGGTACGAAGTGTAATTTTATGGGCTAGCACCAATTTCACATTTTCCTAAAGTAACTAAGATTGGGAATTTATAATGTATAGTTACTTTATAATTCATTATACTTTTAATGAGTATTTAAAGTCGTATCCTACCCGTTCGGCTAACGACCCTCCACCGATCAAGGAAGCGGTGGGTGAGAGTGGACACCCATTAAGTCACCATTTTATAGTCAATAACCTTATACCCCCTCCCCCCCTTATAGACCGACTTCGTGAATGAGGCCTACTATCGGTAAGAATGACATATTCTTATACATATCTATATAATAAAATTATAATAATAGTATAAGTGTTGATTTTTAAACTTTTTAAAAATCTAAGGTTTAATTTGGAATTAAAGTATTAGAGTGTAAGACTTTTCAAATTCCAAAACTTGAGGGCAAGAATTGAAACTATTCCAAGTCTCTTTAATTTGTAACTTATGAGTTTTATTGGTTCATAAAAATGAAGACTCTTCATTTTATGAAACCTATTTAGTTCTTTAATTACAATTTAAAGAAGTGACTTTTGGTTATCCATAACTTGAGGACAAGTTATGGACACCATCATTGCCATTAAGATCATGAATTAAACACACATGGAGGTTACACATAATTCCAATGATCTTCTAAAAACTCATAAGAACACAAATTCATGTCAAGCAATTTCAAGAATCATATTAACATATACAATACTTGAAAATTGATAAAAGTCATGCAAAAATGGGTTAACATAATCATTATCATTTTGAAAAACAGATTTTACAAGTCCAAAACAGATTGGGATAATGATTTTAATCCATTTCTAGCAACAAAACACGGAAAGCTGCCCAACACGCTCCTACTCGTCGAGTGCAAGATCCTACTCGACGAGTAGGATGAATTTGTTCATGGACTCGGCGAGTCCTCCTCATGAACTCGGCGAGTCCAGTCGTCAGTGAGTAGATTTTTCGATTTTCAAGCAGTTTTGCATCAAGTATACAGAAAACAATCCTAGGCGCTGATAGCACTGATGGGTTTAGAGCATTCTAACACTTCCTAAGTGTACATGCAACCCTAATAACCTTGAATCTATGTTTTCTCTATATACATGCAAATTTCTATTTCAAGGTTATTTCCTAACTAGCATGGCATGGGGAATACATAATACATAAAAAACTAGTAGAAATATATACCTTGTTGTTGCTTGGATTCCTTCAAGACTTTGTGAGCCTAGCACCCTAAATGTTGTGCCTCAAATGCTTCACACAATACTACAACCTTGGAATAACTAGAGGGAATACTTCTACACTTCAAAATCGGCTATGCCCTCTCTAGTCACACTAGGTCACGATTTTGCTAGCCAAAGGGTCCCTTTTATAGTGGTGTCACAATTAGGGTTTCATTAAGAAGACCCATAATTGTCATGACTCTTCATTTCTCATGACCCATGGGTTTGTAACTCCCATGGACTATCCATGGAGCTCCAAATGGTTACATCCATAACCCATAAACCATGAATCATTAATCCACCATAAAAGAATTGATGATTGTCATAATCAACCCTATATATTTAATTAGTCTCACTTTGATCACCAAATTAATACTAGATTAATACTTGATCAATACTAATTAAATAATACTATTATTAATATATTAAAACTTATAATACATTAATAATCATAAGTGCCATATTCTCTCATTTAGTCTATCCAAGTATTACAATGTCATGCAACCCAAATGGACCATGTCGGGTCGGGTCAAGTACATACCAAATAAAGTTATGGACTTAGACACTATATCCAACAGGGGTCACCCATCCCTGAATTGTTCTCGCTCGGGTATGCTTAACTGCAAAGTTCTTATGGGATATGTTGCCCTCACGACTTTAAAACGTGTTGTGACAGGGAAGCTTTCCACAACCCTTTAAGGAATGTTTCGTTCTCCTTCCCAACCAATATGGGATCAGGTATAACCCACCTTGTCACACCCCCAAACCAGGATAGCGAAAACGTCTGGGGGTGGATGATTTCATGAACAATATCACAACATAATGTACAACAATGATCACATAAAACACAACCATCATAAATATAATTGAGAATTTTACATCGTTTCCAAGTATGGAATGTTTCAAACCAATTACATTATGATGACAAAAATGAATAGTACGACGTCATAACGTCCCATCCTCAAAAGCCTTGTGATTAACTGTTTAACAGTTTCCTGAGAATACAAGTAGTTTTTAAAAGTGTCAACAATTAAATTGGTGAATTCATAAGAGTTTTGTATGGATAAAACTTTGTAATTCTTTCCTTGTAAAATGATAGTATTTGTTCCCAGAAAATCCAATATTTTCTTAAAATGACTTGTAGTCTTAAAAACCCTAAGACCAAAAATGTATAAGTATTTCTATACTTAAAATAGTATTACGTAGTTTTATTCTTATATAAACCATTTGAACACATGTTACCCCATAAACTAAATGTATTATTGATTTCCCATGGGAGTTATTACAACTATGCTAAAATCGAAGTTGGTTTGCTGCGACGTTCTTCAGGCGTCCGAATGTTAGACATTTGTCACCCCAGACCTATCGGTCTAGTTGTAGCTAGCAGCTAGCAGCTTAGGTGTGGGATTGTCAGTCTCGTATAGATCTATACACAAGTGTCACACTCTCTTACCGAGATTCTCGTTATAATTCAGGACTTTAGTGTGTACTCATGTAAGTACAGTGAAGACTTTTCTCACATAATTTTTTCAACAAGTTTACTTGTTAGTGTAATGAAAACCCTTGTATGTGTAAATAACACTTTTCCATAGCATTAACATAGTGTATAATAATTATATACTTTTATATAATCCCAAAATGTTATAATAGTGTTAATGACCCATAAACTATACCATTATAGTTTATTATAAATATTTTGTTGTACCTATATATATATATATATATATATATATATATATATATATATATATATATATGCACAAATATATAATTTAACATGTTTTAGATGTTCATAAATAACATATATTATACATCTAACACAAATATATGAACTTTTATGATAAAGTGAGTTTTCTAGATTTTGATTTTCTTTACGTCACCAAACGGTAAATATTGAATTATAAACGATGTAAATTTTGTTTTTACTTTTTTGTGACATATAAGTCAAGCTAACCTTATATGTTTAAAACAACATATTTAGGTCAAATCTCACAAAAATGGTACCATAACCTAGTCATGACAATTTTTGCTAGAAAACCCTAATTTTACACAAAATGATAAATTTTTTTGGTTTTCTATTTGTATCACCAAATCTATGGTATTTATAACTAGTTTCATAACATATGTCCAAAATAACATATTTTGATTTATATCCCACAAGAATGAGATAATAACTTGGTTAAAACCATTTTTGCTAGAAAAGTCATATTATGTTTATAAAATCCATAGTTTTTATAGTTTTGTTTTTATGATTTTTTTTCTCAAGAACATATAGCATGTTCATACCTATTTTTCATAGAATTGAATTTTATACAACATACCACACATAAATGTTCATAATAATAGGTAATAGCATTATTTCATGTAGGTATCACTCACAACATGAAGATAAAGCATGTATAACAACTTGTATTATTATACAAGTATACTTGTATTGCCCCCCTAAAACGTGGATAGAAACGAAAATGAGGGGTATGAACTCACCTTGAGTTTGTTTCTTGGTGGATAAAGAGGTGAAGATGAAATATTTCAAGCTAAGAACACTTGAAGATTGAAATATCCTATGGAATTAACACATATTAATGTGTGTAATTGTAACAAAATTAGTGTGTATATATATATACATATATATATATATATATATATATATATATATATATATATTTAGTCACTAGATTAGTAAGGAAAAACTTACCAAAAGATTAAGAACCAACTTATGGAGATTAATATTGAGAGGAAAAGCTTGCTCTTGAGGAGAAGATGAAGAAAATGAAGAGGATGGAATGAAAGGGGGAGGGTTTCGGCCGAGTTTAAGGAATAGATAGAGGGGGTGAGGGGGAGAGGGTGGGGTGGGTATGGGGGCATGGAATGACCTCTTGAACTAAATATTCAAGCATGGATATGTGAATTTAATAATAATACTTTTATAAAAAAGGGTAATGATCATATAAAACAAATATGGTCTTTAGTTTATTTGTATAAACAGAATGGGTAGTTTTTATAAAAGTTGGTGATTTTTATAAAAAAAAAATATGATAAAAATGATGTATAATTACTTAATTTGAATCATCTAAATTCAAATTATTATAAAAATCATTATCATAAAAAATAATACACATTACACGAAAGTTAGGATGATTCCTAATTCTTTTCATTAAAGTTTGAGTGTTTAAGTCGGATATAGAATCTGTCGCATTTGGTGACGAATGCACCAAAAATCTGAATATGTAACCTTTGTTATGAATTTGCCATGTAGCATAAAGCTTATGAACTTAACTACATTGTGTTATGAATATTATTTATACCTAAATAATATATAATCGAATTATCGAATTTTTACATTACTAACCCTAATTAGGGTTTATGTTCAATAATTGGCAACAAGACAGGTACTTTGTATTATAACTTGTAAATAGTACACCCAAAATACTAGGGATGCCCTAGTACACCCAACATACTCCTCGTACGCCCTGCGTATGCGACTAATTCAAAATCATCCTAACTTCAAACGGTCGTAACTTCTTTATTCCAACTCTACTTTTGACGGTCTTTATATCTACGAAAAGGTGTTGAAAAGCTCTACAATATTATATAAATATCTTGGACAAAAAAACTTCTCAAAAAAATCCATATTGCATGCAAGGACCCGGCCTATGACTTTTCCCTTTCTACCATTCAGCCCAAAACACATTTCAAGGTTAAACTCCCTTAACTATCGTTACCTCCTTCCACAAGGACTCAAATTTGCCTCCTTAAGGCCCAAAACCTTACACAATCGACTTCCGGTCCATGGCTCAGAAATCGCAGGAAACAAGATGTTACAATTAACCCGTACTTAAATTAGATTTCGTCCTTGAAATCAACTCTCGCTTCTGCTTGACGATTGAACCTCTAGCCGAAAACCCGCAAATTTGATCGGCTATAAACTTCCTAGGCTAATCGTCGTCATGCAATAAGTGCACAGTCGCAGCGAGAACCAACTACAAAATAGAACCCCTAACTATTTACTACTATTGAAACCTCCATTCAAAAACAAGGCGACTCCCAATGTGAGTCTCATCTATATAATCGCTGCACAGAAGCATGTATAACGCCAACATATCTCATAACTTCCTATCTATAAGACCAAACTTCTAGTCAGAATCACAAATTCGGGGATTCTCAAAACTACAATCACCGAATCAAATCTATCAATATGCTTCCCAAGACCGGGAACCTATCAGATCTAAACTTCAAAACCCATATCCCATGACTGATATTAATCTATTTGTTGAACCCACCCCTTGTGTTTGACTAAGAACACCACCAAACACGCAGAATGAAGTACTCAAAACACATCGACCGCGAATTTCAACCAATTCCAAATCCATAAGATGCACCAAAAACCTCATATAAACCCTTGACTCTCTGACACGCCATTACCAACCACTGATCGTACGAGTAAAGACAAACAATCCAAGAATTTTCACATTGCATCCAACCCTTATTAGCTCAGGTGTACCCCCACCAGGAAAATCACTCGAGACATTCACAATGAACTTCATGACTCGAGACTCCATAACCGATACCCAACCTTGGTAACCAATCCCTAATAACAACTCGCGAACAAACGAGATTTATAATGCAAACACTTCGTAAGAGACTTTCTGATGCACGACTGATACTCCCAACAACCCATAGCTGCTCACTTTATCCAAACCAGTTTGTTCATGAGTCTCTCGACTTCCAACAATGCACCAACACCGAAAGCACCACATGCAGAAGAAATAAACAATCATGATCACTAGGCCCACAACTTATATCTGAAATACCCCTACAAGTTCCTCAACATAGGTTTGGGTTGCCTCCGAGCCCATAACATGAGTCTGGAATGCCCTTTCTTGCCATCAACCCATATATGGAATGCTCCTGGTATTACACCGATCTTTTCAACATTCCATCATTCGTCTGGAAACTCACGACCAACACCACGGGGGCCTAAAGACACTCAACTTTATTCCACCGCCTTACAAGAACCCAATCAACTTCCCTCTCAATGCTAACCGAACGCAACAATGCCAAAATTAAACATGTAAGGTTATGTTAAACTATTTCAACCCATTTAAAGTTTTAATTGGACACAAACATGACATGAAATGTTTACCAATTCCAATCCTTTGTTCATTTACCAACGAAATAAATTTATTATAACTTTTATAAACAAGAAAAAGACATCTAGTCATGAGCTATTTTCAGAAGTCATTCATCCTAGTACTACTCTTGCTATATTAGTGTTAACTGTGAAGTTCTAAGGAGATATAATGTATTATTCACTTATGGTCTATGATATCAATAGCGCACTATAGCGGTGCTATAGCGACGCTATAGCGTTTACCGAAGGTAAAAAAAAATGCTATTTTAAAATAGCAGTGACGCTATTAACGGTGCTATTGAGCGCTATTTACCGCGATATGCATCACCGTTATAGCGGTGCTACAATCGATTTTGCACTTTCGTTCACATTTTTGTCATTTGGCTACTCCATGGTAACGTGTATGTGTTCTTTCATTTATTTCTTTCCTTTATACACACACACATACATTGCAACATATAATATTTTAGAGTTCACACTTATAAACTTGTGATTTCCAAATGCTTCAATCAGTCACAATAAATTTATGTTAAATGTGATGTTTCCTTTAATTCTTTGATTTTAAATGTTTATATTTTAATGTTTCACACTTATGAACTTGTGAATTTGTGAAGCAATCAATATAATTTTTTGATTTATGATGTATAGAAGCAATCAATCACCCACTTTGAATATGTGGTTTACTCATTGGAAACATAAATTAGTCAATTTATGAAGTTATGATTTTAATTCTTCATTTATGTCCATATATAATAAATATTTGTATAATATATAACATTAATACTCTAATTTATAAGTTATATATAAATATATAATATAAAATTATAAATTATACGTAGTATTAAAAATTCGCTTTACCACTACGATAACCACAGTTTTAAATAGCGGTTCGTGACCGTTATTGAAATTTTGACTACGATAAATGCACAACTTATAGTATGATCCCATGAGAATTTATTATCAATAAACATAATATACTTTAAATGGTTACTAATGTATGTTAAATGAAAGTTAACTCTTACACATTATGTATATGTAAAATGAAAAATTCTTAATAACAAAATATAATTTGGTTGCATAATTTGGATTACAAAAATATTTTGTTTTATAAAAGTTAATAAACATAACTTCAAAGATAAATATATAATTAACAAAAATATTACAAATTTAAGTTAAAATGATTGGTATAGTTGTAATATGATAGATAATGAATAAATATATATTTACAGATAATACTTAAAAGAGAAATTGCAACACATCTAAAGAGCTATACTTTATATAAAAAATAATTCAAAGTATATGATATATGTTGCGTATCAATTTATATAAAGTAAAGTGTATTTTAGCTTGGTGTTTATTAGAGATGAAATTTGGATGGCTTGAAAAGCCATAAATCAATCTCATAATTCAGTAGACCCGAGTTCCAACCTAACTAAGATTTGGGTGCATGAGTCTAATCATCGTGTCATGTCTGTTTTAGATGAGAAAGTCTTACATGACAACTCAATAAAATTTCACATCCTTTCAATTGAAAAATGAAAACGAATGTTATGTCAAGTTGATATGTTTTCCAAACTTACGTCTCACTAAGTGTTAATCTAGTAAGAAATATATGATTAATTGTATCCTTCAAACTAAAATAATGTATGTATCACAATTAAGTGGTTCTTGTTGTCTAATGTTGACAAAAGAAAATATTTGACCCATTTCTATCAGTTATTTCTTTTGACAACATCTAATCATACATCTACAAAATATATTATGATATTTATAGTAATTACAACATGAAAATATTGTATATATAAGTATCTAAGTATTCTTGAGGGAAACTAGAGCATTATCTCTTTCTAGACGTGCATGTTGCGTTGTATAGTGAGTAAATTACATAAATGGTCCATGTGGCATAGAAAAAGTAACAACTTTGGTCCAAGTTATTTTTGTTATACGACTCCTACCTAGAGTTTGATTTTTTGCTAAGACATTAGTTGCTTTAAAATGACGATTATATCCCTATTAATTCTTTTTTCATTTTCATCTTCTTTATTTTTATAATGTAAATACTTCCAAGGTAAGAATGTACAATCACATACCTTTAGAACCACACACCCTTTTTCTTACATTTTTTTAATTACGATAGAGGGTTTAGAGCACCCTGACTATAACACTCTTTCCTCAAGTACATTTCTTGTATTATTAAAGTTTTAATTTTTGGGAAAACTGGTCCTACGTGGGGTGTATGATAGTCACCTATGCATGACGTAGGTCAACAAGTCTTTGCGAGAGTTTAATGTCGTACGCAGAGAGTATATATATCTACGTAGGGCATAGGTGTGCATGGTAGAAACCTTAATTATGGGGTTGTGAGCCCTATTTAAGGGCCTTAACTCCTTGAGACCCTCTCCATACTCAGCTTCCACCCTCTCATTCATTTATCTCGAAACCCTAGCCCCTTAGTGTGAACTTTGAAGCATTTGAGTGATTCTTTGTGTGTTTTGTGAAGAAGGAGGTCATTGGAGGAGTACTTGGGAGTCCATAGCTTGTAGATCCATAATTTGTCCTTCAACATTCTCTAGGAGGTATAAAGCTTGAACCTTGATAATTCCTTTGATAGATCTAGCTAGTTATGGATTTTTATGAGCTTTTTGTCCCTTGATCTTGGTCCTAGTGAGTATGAGCTACTCTAGACCTCATGTGTAACGCCCTATGTCGAATCGTTTCCTATTGCGGGGTGATGATCAAGGAGTGGGTATTAGCAGACTTAGAACCCTTGAGTAATTGAGTTTGGGCTCATTTGGAGGTGGATGATGTAGTTTGGATGATTCGGGTATTCGGTTTGTGTTTTGGTGCCCAAGGGTATCGGTAAAGGCATTGGTTTGGGTCTTTTATGAATTTTGGATTTATTTTCGGTTGGTTTTCAGACTAAATATAATTTATAGAATTGTAAGGCTTCTCGTTACCTTTTTGTGGATATAAAGAACGTCGAAAATGGATAAGGGATGCAAAAGTTATGATCATTTAAAGTTAGAAGGGTTTAGACCAAACCGGCTACGTATGACGTATAAGGGAGGTACGCATGGCATACACAAGAATTTGGACGCGAGAGCATTTGGGAACGCCCTGCATTCCCCAAGGGAACACGATGCGTTCATCAGAATAGATTAAAACCCTAATTTAGGGACTTGGACCCTATTTAAAGACCTTAATGTTAGAAAATTGGGTATAATGTCACACCCCCAAACCGAAACGGCGGAAACGTTCAGGGGCGGAGGACGTCATGTACGGTATCACAACAATTGCATCATAGTAATCAAAGTAAACACAACCATTATATTGAAATATATGTAGATACTTCTGTTTGTTACATATTTTGTATACATAAAAAGTTTGACAAAATATAAAGGATGTGACTCTATATGCGTCGTCTTCTCAAAAGCCTGCGGGGGTACCTGTCTACTGATTTCCTGAGAATACAAGCGATTTTGAAAGAGTATCAACATTAAGCTGGTGAGTTCATAAGAATGTCTTTGTAATGAAAATCTGTCATTGAATCTATAAAAAAAATGTTTGTATGCTTCCTAAGAAAATCCAATATTTTCTAACATATATGTTTGTTTCTGTGTTCTGTAGTAATGTATCAAGTATTAGTTTGTATGCCTGGTTACCACCAGTTGTATTGTATATCATTGATTTGAATGAAAACCCTAGTTATCACCAGTAATGTATAGAATGTTCTGCTTGAAAACCTTGGTAACCACCAGTATGTACAGTAGTTTTATTACTTAAAATAAAACCATGTATTATATCCCTGGAATCCTCTAGTAATGTATAGTAGTTCTATTAATAAAATAAGACTAATGAAGAATGAAATCCTATAAACAAAAGTTATTTTATACTATCGTGAGTCGTATAACCATGCTTGATATGACTGATGACCTCTTCGACATTCTTCAGGCATTGGACGGTATGATATTTGTCACCCCAGGCATGCCTACCTAACTGTAGCTAGGAGTTCAGGTGTGGGATTGTCAATCCCGAATAGATCTATTCACAAATCTCAGGCTCTCCCTCCAGGAGACTCTGGTTACACTAAATGATGGGATTTAACCTATACCCCGAAAGGTACAATTGAAGAGTTGTCTCACAATCCTATATTAACTAGTTTACGTGCAATTCTGTATTGTTCTATTGTATTGAATCCGTTTGTAAACTTTGTAGAGTAATAATTATACTTAAAAAATTATTTATCAATGTGTTCTTGTTATTTGAAATATAGCATTGAATATCATAAACTAAGTCTGTCAAAGTTTATATGCCTGTTAATGTAAAACCGTGTATTGAAATCCCAAACTATACCTATTATAGTTTACATGAATGTTATGTACTTGGTTCGTGTATTGATCTGAAAACTGTGAAATTATGATTGTAATTCGAAAACGTCCCTTATGCTCAGCATGTTACAAAAGGGATAAAATATCTAAATATTTTATAAAAAATGTGGAAATCATTCAGTCGTCTCAATTACATAAGTTTTAAACATCTGAATTTCTTTTATATAAGTTCACAAAATCATTCATGTTTGGCTTGTATTCCCCCTGAAATCGCTAAAAATAGTAAAAATATAGGGGTATGAACTCAATGTTAGTTGCATGAAAGTGTCGGACTGTGAAACTAAATGAGGACCTTCGAGTTGTTGTATGCGACACTTAACGGGATCCTAATAATAATTAAATACATATATGCATTTTATTAGCGAAACCATTAATTATAGTGTTGGAAAAACACTTGCTTTTGCTTTAGGAATGTTACCGGGACTCGATTAAATTGGAAAAAGCGGGTTTTCAGCCAAGTTCATGACTTGGGAAGGTTTGCGGCCGTGAACTATTCTTGGCCGTGAACAACCTCTTGAATGTTTTACGGACGTGAATGGTATTCTTGAAGAAAATATGAAGTTTTGAAGGGTTCACGGCCATGAACTGATTTCAGCCTTTGAAGATTTGAAATTTTGAAGGGTTTGCGGCCGTGAACTCAAGAGCAACAACACTGGATTTGATGAAAAACGCATTTTAGAGGCTCCACAACAACACCCAAAGGTGATTTTTGATGATTTTCGAAAGAAAGAGGGGGTATTTTTGTGTTTGTGGTGGAGAGGTTAGAGAGTGAATGGGGGTGTTTTCGGCCAAAAAAGTGTAAATGAGGGGTAGGATTATAGGCTGGGTTCATGGTTAGTGGTGGGGGCCACCAGCCGTGAATAGGTTTATAGCCGTGATCGGGTTTACGACCGTGAACACCTGTCAGGCCGGATTCGTTGATTTTCTAAGTAACTCGGGTTTTTGCGCAATTTTTGGTTCCGACTCTTATATAAAATTTCATTATATAATTTAAATGAATTTCCAAACCATAAGAATTTTGATGGAACAAAATAAAATTCCAAATTTATTAACGAAATCAGGCTGATGTTAACGGAAAAATGTTCGGGTTGTCACATATATAAAGGCTTGAAAATTTTGAGAATTGTGATTATCACTTTCAAATCGAAGTATTTGGGTGGTACTCCCAAATCCTTAATTGGATAAGAATCAGAGAGACAAGAACATAGAATGTTTGATGATATTTTCATCTGTACCATAAATAAGACCAAGACCAACTATAAGATCTTTGTTTGAAAACTGTCATATGACAGTTTTAAACTGTCAACAAACCATAAAAACTTTCATAAAAACGGATATATGGATAAGGGTCAAACTAATGATCAATTATCTAAAAAACCAATTTTCTGATGCATTAGGGGCTTTGCCCATTAGACCCCGCTAGGGGCTGCCAGCCCTTAGACCCCGCTCCCAGGGGTGCTGCCCCTGGACCCCCGTTCGTTTAGGGGCTTCGCCCCTAAATGACAGTGTACTTTGAAACTTGATCAAACTTAAACAAGTGTGTACTCCAGACCTTTCTTACTTGTTTAATATCTATCAAGATCAATTTTGGTCAACAAAGTAATCCCATTACACTTAAATAACATTGATGATAACAAATCACCAACACTTAACTCACCTCCAACCCTCATTTCCTTCATCCTCCATCCTCTCTAACCCTAAGAGTGAAACCCTAGCCTCCATTTGAGTGATTCTTGAGGTTCAATGTGATTTATGAGTATTTTTGGTTCTTGAGGAGGAAGAAGGAACTTGTTGAAGAGTCATTACTTGACTTAGAGCTTTTGGATCTAGGCTTTGTACACCTAGATCTATCTTCTAGAGGTATATAGTCTCAACCTTGACAACTCATTCATGTAGATCTAGCTATGTGGTATTTTGTTATGGTTTTGGTCCCTTTGAGGTGGTTATTGTGAGTAGAAGTTACTCCAGAACCTTTGAGCTTCATATTTGGTCATTGTTGAGGTTATAGAGTCATAAAGTTTAGATCTTGATGGGTATAAACCTTCCATGCATGATTTGATAGTCATTTGATGAATTTTGGGACTTAGGGTTTTGATTTTGGTCCCATTGAGTTATGCTAAGTCATAAAGTTGGAAACCTTATGACTTAAGAAGTCCCCTAAAATCAGATCTGGAAGTTCGGACTGAGGTCTTAAGGTATTAAGAAGTTTTAAGACATTTTTGGAGTGATTTTGATCTTTTGGAGTTCATCTTTGGTGATTAGGCTTCATTAAGCCATGAAAAGGCTTAAAGTCTTCAACTTTATGGATCAAGTCACTTATATTTAGCTATTCTTAGGTTTTGGATGTTTGGCCTAAAGGATTAAGTCATTGGAATGACTTTTGGGTGGCCGTTGGGAATGTCGTGCGTACAACTGGGGAACACCGTGCGTTCTGGCTATGATGCCCGTTTTTGGACCAGCGACGTATGCATTGCGTACAATCCATGTACGTTGTGCGTACATCTGATTAGATGGGAATTAGGCTTTTTGGATTTGGACTCTTGGAATGGGCTTTGGTTGGGTTGGATTCTTTCGTTGGGCTATGAGTTAGCTGGTTGGGCTTTGGTTGGGCCTCATGACTTTTAATGTGCCTTAGGTATATATTGGGCCTTGAGTTGTGTTGATGGGCCATCAGTGGGCCTTGGACCAAGTTTGGGTTGGGCCCATTAAGGTAAGGGTAAAACGGTCTTTTACCCTAGGATTTAGACTTATGAGTTGAGACCGCGGTTAATGGATTATGACATAATTATTAATTGGAATTTATTTGTTGTTAGTGTGGGATTTCCGATTCGGTAGTCGAGTGTTAGCTGATTTGTAGCGAATCGAGGTGAGTCTTCTCACTGTATACATGGATCGAAGGCACCAACTCTATCCCATTACTTGTTATGTGGAATGCTAGTTGTCTCTGTGATGCTTGCATGGAAGACCATGGGGGAGCCCAGGACACTTTGATATCACACTATAAAGGGAGCCCATGACAATCCAGGTAAAGACCATGGGGGAGCCCATGGCAACTATATGTATGTCGCATGAAATTATGTGGATTGTATGTTATGTAGTATTTTGGGGAACCCACTAAGTTTTGTGCTTACGATTTTCACTCTATGTTTCAAGTACTTCTGTTTCAATTGGAATAGCTCGAGATGATTGCAGAGAACACACGACAAGTTTCCACATTCCATGATTTACTCTGATTTGATGATGTTTTGTTAACTCTGAATTACCTTCGTTTTATGGAAATCATTTGTACTAATGATTTATTAATCTAAAAACAAAAATTTGTATGTCATAATTTTTCGCGACGTTACATCATGATTGGCATTTTCTATTATTTTTGAGCTTTTAGAGTGATAAAAATGGGAGCTTGGTCGCTCCCATCCTTCCATGCTTGTGTCTTTGGGCATTGGACTGTGTTTTGGACTTAAGGTTTGGTATCATGTGCCTTTAAGCCATGCAAAGGAATAAAGTTTGAGGCTTTATCACTTAGGATGTTCTTTAGGACCAAATTTGAGATTTGAACATTTGGTTCTTATGTATGAAGGACTTAATAAGAAGTTGGCAAAACATAGCAATTACGCAGGGCGTAGCCTGATCTTGCCATGTTTCCATTCGAATGATCTATGTTGGGTGTAGAGCATGGTATGCATGGCGTAGCCCCATAAGTGGATTTTTGGTCAAAATGGGTTTTATGTTAAGTAGGGTGGATTCTAGTCAAGGAAGGGTAAAATGATCTTTTACCCATAAATAAAGAGTGATTAAGGGATTAAGGGCTAAGAACCTTAAGTGTGAATTATTACTTTTACCATAAGACCCCATTGCCATTTGAAGGGTCTATGTTGGGTGTAGAGCATGGTATGCACGGCGTAGCCTCATAAGTGGATTTTTGGTCAAAATGGGTTTTAGGTCAAGTAGGGTAGATTCTAGTCAAGGAATGGTAAAATGATCTTTTACCCATAAATAAAGTGTGATCATAGTAATCAAAGTAAACACAACCATTACAATATAATATGAAATTTTACATCTGTTGTTTCATTGTTTATATACATCAAAAGTAGCAAAAATAAAAAGACGAGACTCCAAATGCTTCGTCTTGTCAAAAGCCGGCAAGAGTATCTGTCTATTGCTGCCCTGAGAATACAAGTGATTTTGAAAACATATCAGCATAAAGCTGGTGAGTTCAAAAGTATGTTTTGTAGTGAAAACTTGTTAATGAATATGAAAATGTATGCATGATTCCCAAAAAATCCAATATTTTCTAACATGTTTGTTCGTTACTATATGTATAGTATGTTCTGTTTGAAAACCCTGGCTACCACCAGTATGTATAGTAATTTTATTACCTAAAATAAAACCATGTATTGTATCCCTGTAAATCCTCCAGTGTCATGTGTAGTAATTCTATTATTTAAAATAAAACTAACGAAGAATGAAATCCCGTAAACAAAGATTAGTTTATACTATTGTGAGTTCGTATAACCATGCTTGATATGACTGATGACCTCAGCAACGTTTCTTCAGGCATCATATGGTATAATATTTGTCACCCTAGGCATGCCTGCCTAACTGTAGCTAGCAGTTTAGGTGTGGGATTGTCATTCCCGAATAGATCTATTCACAAATCTCACGCTCTCCCTCCAAGAGACTCTTGGTATACTAAATGTTGAGGATTTAACCAGTACCCCGAACGATACAAATGAAGAGATGTCTCAGAATCTTGTATTAACTAGTTTACGTGTTGTTCTATATCATGTTCTAATATATGAAATCGTTTGTATACTTGGTAGAGTATAAATAATTATCCGTAAAATAATTATTTGGTGTTATACTCTTGTTATCTGAACGTGGTAATGAATATCATAAACTAAATATATCATAGTTTATATGTTTGATCAAGTAAGTAGTTCGTATTGGTAAAACTAGTAATGAAATCCCCAAAATATACCTATTATAGTTTGACTGAAATGTTATGTTTGTGAATTGTTTTGAAACTATGCAATTATGTTTAGAAAACGTCCCTTATGCTCCGCATAATACAAAAGGGATAAAATATCTACATATTTTATGGAAATAGTTGGATTGTATCAAATTGCATAAGTTTTAAACTGGTTGAAAACCCTTCTGTTTTAGTTCATAAAATCATTTGTGTTTGGCTTGTATTCCCCCTCCCCCCCCCTTGAAAACATATAAAAACCATAAAAGTATAGGGGTATGAACTCACTGTTTGTTGTGTGAAAACGTCGAACTAGAAACGAAGATCCTCGAGTTGTTGTACGTGGCACTTAACGAAATCCTAATATCAATAAATACATATATGTATCTAGATTAGCAACCTCGTTAGATAAAGTGTTAGAAAAACACGTGATTTTGGTTAAGGAATGTTACTGGGACTTGGTTGAATCGAGGAAATGAGTTTTTCACCGCTAAAGAGGTGTGTACGGCCGTGAAGAGTGGTTTACGGCCAACAGGCACTTTACGGCTGTGAACTAGGGTTTACGGATTTTGAAGATTCGATGAGTGTACGACCATAAACAAGTTTACGGCCTTTGAAGATTTGATGATTTGAAGCGTGTACGGCCGTAAACTCAAGAACAATGATGTTGGATTTCGATGAAAATGTGTTCTAAATGCTCCGAAATGACTCCCAATGGATGATTCCTGATGTTTTTCAGAAGAAAAGAGGCGTTTTTGGTGTTTATGGCCAGAAGTTCTAGAGAGAGAATGAGAGAGTTTTCGGCCAAGAATGTTCAAATGAAGGTGGGGGTCCTGTATTTATAGGGGTTTTCGTGGTCGGTGGTGGGTTCCACCTGGCAATAAATGAGTTTACGGCCATGAACTCTAGTCAGGCCGTGAACTGATGTTTTGTTCTAAGGAAAACTTGAATTTCGTGCGGTTTTGGTCCCTACTCGTATATAAAGTTCAATTATATAACTAAATGATTTTCCAAACCGAAGGAATTTGACAAGACTCAATAAAATTCAAAATTTTATTAACGGAAGTTGATTAGCGGTAATGGAAAAAGTTTTGGGTTGTCATACACTAATCTTTGTGCTTATAGTTTTGTGGTTTAACATTTTTAGGTACTTCCAGTTTGAAAGGAAATGGCCAGGCGTGATCACATAACATCCCATTTATTTTATTCTGCATTGACATTTGATTTAACTATGATGTTGATAATATTTTATACTATGGTTGATTTGGAACAAATTGGTTGTATTTTTTAGTGTTTGAAAATGAAAGTTTTACCACTGTTTTTGGGATGTTACATTGACGATCACCCTCATTTGCCATACCTACAACCGCCTCTTTCCACCATCATCACTCTCCTACATGAATCTATCTATCTACCTTTACACATACAAAGATATCATCTCGGTTATTCGCCGTAAGCCTTCACATCCCCTTCTGGTCAAGGACCTATCTCCATATCCCTTCTCCTTTCTTCTTCACTATACTTTGGATCTAGGAAACCTCTTCTCACCGTGTCCTGTCATAGATTATGCTCCTTTTCTTGTTTCCATCCTTTCAAAAGTGGACATCTATAAGTTTGATCAATACGAGCTTCCAAGTGGGTGTGGTGTATAGATTAAAAAACTCAAAAAAAAACAATCCTCAATTTTTATTTATGATTCCCACGTTTCTTGTTCAACAAAAAACTCTAAAGTCTACACACTTTTTTATTGGGGTAAAATTTGGGAACATAAAAACTCTAAAGTCTACACATTTTATTGGTTTTACCCAATGTCGATTTTAGTGATTATTCTACAAATTTGCATAAAAGTTTTCGAAAATTGCCAAAATATCGGTTTCCCGGTTACAGTGGACATGACAAGCAATGTGACTGCTGACATGGCTTTTTGGCTGATGTGACAAGCCACATCAATGCATGTATGTATAAAGAGTAAACAAATGGGTGTTTTATAGGATTCAAACTCAAGACACACTTGATAAGGAGACAAGAGCCTACCATTGAACCTATGTGGGTTTTAGCTAAACACCCTTTGTTAAATTCTTGAGTAAATTACATGAATGATCCCTGTGGTTAGGGGTAACTTGCGTGTTTGGTCCCTAACTTACTTTTTAACTCGGACCATCCCTATAACATCATTTTGTTATGTGGTTGGCCCTTGTCCCACCTAAAACGATGTCGGAACTTGTAGTATAACCATCTTCTTCATCAACAATGTCCTCCCCTAATTAAACTTCTTCAAAAATAATTTGCAGCTTGTTCCTTAATATGTGCATGATACTTAACCTAAATATTAAGTGTAGTCTTTCTCCATTGTTTGATAGTATGTGTTTTCTTGCACCAAAAAGGATCAAAATCATCCATGACACTTGGATCCAATGTTGGTTCAATAAATATTTATTCATGTACCTAACCTTCCTTTTGGCCATTCTTTGTGGGTGTTGTCACACTGTTTACTATCATAGAAAAATGATATAATGGCCTTGTACGTGAACACTGTTTCATTGTCATATAGAACTAGTTTTCTACTACATAACCAAATTTTATTCGTAACTTTTATCTTAGTTATGCACTTAGGTTAAACAGTATCATATATTTCCTCCATCATCGCCTTAAAATGGCGACTTAAAAATATTGCCAATCTTTTCATTTCAACTTCAATATAAAGGCTCATTTCTTTTTTTTTTCTTAGCAACATCCTTTGACGAACCTAAAACGTATTGGTCATTCCCTAGTGCTAGAAGACCATAATCAAAGCGAGCACATAGTTTTAGATAATAACCGTGACAACCGTCAAATTCTGGTCAAGTCAAAGTCAAATAAAGTCAACAAGTCAAACCGGCCAACTCAGTTAACCCTTGTATACTAGGGTTTACGTTATGTAATTACTAAACAACTCGCTATTCTAATGAGAGATCATAAATTGAAAAGTTTGTACATCTAGATTTCCTTAACCTAAAACTGTGGTAAGTAACGAACCAAACCGATAAAACAATGTTGCATACTCATTGGGAATGTGTAAGATCCTTAAACATGGCTTAATGGGGCTTACGGACCTTGCATTGCGGAGCCAAGCACTCAAAAAGGTCACAAAAGAAGCCTCTCCCAAATCTCTCCAAGTATGTGAAATCTCTCCCAAATCTCTCCAAGTATGTGAAATCTCTCCTAAATCTCTCCAAGTATGTGAAATCTCTCCCAAATCTCTCTTTGTATGAGAAATCTCTCCAAGTATGTGAAATCTCTCCCAAATCTCTCCAAGTATGTGAAATCTCTCCCAAATCTCTCTTTGTATGAGAAATCTCTCCAAGTATGTGAAATGTCTCCCAAATCTCTCTCAAAAGTTCCCGTGACTTTTTGAAGTCATTTGGGTCATTCCGACCCTTAACCGGGTCAAAAATCGCTTAAAACGGGGTTAGAACAGGTAAAATACCCCAAAGGATCCAGAGCCTCCCCCTAGGGTCGAAGCCTCTTAGAGACCGGACCCTCTTGGACTGGAACCGCAGCATGCGAGCCGCAGCCAGCGAGCCGCAACCACGCACCGCAACTTCCTTCCCTCGGACCGCAGCTTCCTTCCTTCGGACCGCAGTCACGAGACCAAGCCACTTCGGATTTAGGCTGCTGATGACTGAGCCTTAGCACCTCCGGTCCTGAACTTCGGATTTCACCCTTTTTCACCCGGTTTTCAACATTTTTAACGTTTTAAGCCCGTTTTTAATTATTTTAACCCGAGATTTTCTCCAAAAATCATATTATAACATATAAGACCCTAAATATTCATAATTTAAACATATTTTAATGAAAATATTTATTTAAGAATAAAATCTATTAAGTGAGATCTTAAGGTGGAGTGTGGATCTTGCTATAATATTTGACACAAACAACCATCCCATGCCCATTCCTTTGACCAGCTATTGTACTCCCCACCACTCCTAGTCACCTCATGGTACTTTCCTACTCTTTTCCCCAGCAAATCCATATCCAAAGAGTTGGGAAAATCTCCTCTCACTCTTCATTTCTCTCATTTCCACCCAAGGAACAAACACCTTTTCTCTCAAACTTTCTCCCTCAAATTTGACATTCAAGGCTGATCTTCAAGCTTTCTTACACTCTTGGTAAGTATAATTCATCCTCTCTATGATTATTAAACTCCCCTTTACTCATATCATAGAATGCTTGTACAAATTCCATCAATTTGGTGTTAGATTCTCGTAAATCTCTAGGCATCTTCAAGTGTTCTTGAGTTGAACACTTCTCACCTCCAACACTCATCTACTGAAACCACTCAATGTGAGTTCATACCCCTATCTTTTCATGTTTTTCTTAAGTTTTAAGGGGGGGAATACAAGTTAAAGCACCAAGAACACAACTAAACTCATTTAACAGCCTTCATCAGAAAAGTTCAACTCCATTCACGGACTGTTTTGGGCCACTTAAACATTTTAGTTTTCAAAACTGTTTTAAGTGAAAGTAGTTCCAGTTCTTATCTTTAAAATGACTACTTGCACATCTCCAAAAGATTTTTCTACAATTTATGGTGATTCTTACAAAACTGCCTATCATTTCAAGGGCAAATCCGGACCAGTCTGTGATTATAGACTTTTTCAATCATGTTGTAGACCACTAAAAATCATGAGAAAATTTGTGAACAAACTAGACACGTTTTCCCAACTCCCAGAACTTACAAATTCTGATTTTGACCTGTTATGAAATTTCTATAAATTTTCTAAGAACAATAAAAGAAAATGTTAACAACAGAAAAATGCTATCAATTTAATTTCACCTTGTAACATGTTGAGCAAAGTGTATATCTTTATGTGAATATATGTTATTGCAAATAAATGACATTTTGTCTTAGTATATAGACATACATCAGAAAACAAATGGATTTTTACCTTCATAAGTATGGTAATTAATTAGTTGTTATATTGCATGTTATTTCACTTTACTAAAAGGTATTTATACATATCGGTAAACAAAAGAGTTTTTACCTTCACAAATAGAGTAGTTAACCATAGTAAACAAAGTTATAACTGTTACATTTAAACGTTTTGATAAACTATAATAGGTATGGTTTATGTTTCTATTAACACAACAAACACATTTCGGAAAGTCTTATTCCCATAGAAACAGGTTCTACACTCACGCACACCACACGTAAACTTGTTAACTTAGGTTGTGAGACATTCTCTCCCCGTACGTTCGAGTACGGGATCCAAATTCCTGGTAGTTATAACCAGAGTCTCTTGTAGGTAGAACGTGATAGATGTGTATAGATCTATATTGGATTAGACACCCCACACCTGAGCTTCATGCAACAGCTAGACCGGCAGGTCTGTGGTGACAAGTGTCATTCCAGTTTCGCGATGCCTGAGAAACGTCGTGGCAGGTTCATTCAGTCATAGTATGGTTATAGCGGCTCACATAGGGATTTAACAACACATAAAGTTTACGTGGATTTTCATAAATCAAAAGGGGTTTTATGTCGATTTAAAATCACTTTTTATATCAATAATTACAGATATTATTGTATACTTTCAGCCTTGGTATTTAAGACTACACACCATTCATTACGGGATTTTTCTCAAATCAGAAAGGGTTTTATGCCAATTTAAAACCACTTTTATATCTTTAAGTATGACAAATACTTGTTCATTCTCAGTCCCGACATTTAGGACCACATAACTTTTATAAAGAAAATATTGGATTTTCTGGATACATACTCTATCGCTTTTACAAGGAAAACGGTTTACTTCGCTAACGAAATCTCTTATGAACTCACCAACCTTTGTGTTGACACTTTTTCAAACAACTTGTATTCTCAGGAAATCAGTGAAATTGGAAAACCAACAACATTTTGAGGATGGGACGTTGAATCGTCAAACAGTTCATTTTGTCATCATAATGTAATTGATTTGAAACATGTAAACATATACTTTGGTGTAACTTTTTCAATTATATTTATGATGGTTGTATTTACTTTGAGCACTATTATACTCGTTGTTGTGATAATATACATGAAGTCCTCCACCCCCGGACGTTTCCGCCATCCTTGGTTTGGGGGTGTGACAATAACTGAGAGATAAATTAAATATCCCCCTATATTTTATTTATATTTATCCTCTTACCATATCAAATGTTGACATATTTTCACATTTAATGAAATTAATAATATTTTAGTCCACTTGTCACCATTTAATATGGATAAGATGATAGTATGAATAAAATGTAAGAGGATATTTAATTTCTCTTACAAAGAATAGGTTCATTAGTGTCACACCCCAAAACCTAAACGGCGGAAACGTTCTGGGGCGAAGGACGTCATGTATAGTATCCCAACAATGCATAAGAATAAACAAGCAACAACATCATCCATTGCATTAATAATATAATTTTAATACAAGTGTGTTATGTGTATAGTTTATAAGACACCAAAAATGAATAATCAAAATAAATACGAGACTTGAAAGCTCCGTCTTCTCAAAACCTGGTCATCGGTAGCTGTCTACTGGTGACCTAAGAATACAACTTATTTTGAAAGAGTAGATCAACATTAAAGCTGGTGGGTTCATAAGTATTTCAGTGTCATTGATTGTAAGAAAGTGTTTGAAAAATGTTTGATGTAAATGTTTGTAAGTGTTTGTAGTAAATGTTTGTATTTCCTAGAAAATCCTATATTTTCTACTAAAAAGTAGCCTTTTACCAAGGCCCGGATGTTCTGTATGCTGTTTGTTTGTAAAAGTGAGTGTTTTCACAAACATGACTATCATTATCAAAATATAGTTTACATTACCGTTTATGTGAGAAGATCACAATGTGAATGCAATGGAAAAATAAAGATGTATTGTAGTATTGTATATAAGTAACTACTAATATGCTAACTACCTTAAACTAGTTTGTTTAATTAAGGTAAAATGTGATAAGGCTATAACCATACTTGATTGACTATTGAAACACGATGCTCGGGGGCGTCGAAATGGTATGACATTCGTCACCCGTAGACCTGCGGGTCCCACTGTAGCTAGCAACAAGGTGTAGGACGGTCAGTCCCATATAGATCTATATACAAACTCACGCTCTCCCTCCAGGAGACTCTGGTTACAAAACGTGACACAGCAGTAGATTGCCATGTCATTAAGTAGTGGCTCACATTAATGTTATAATATTCTAGTGTTTGTATAGTATGTTCTAGTGTATTGTATGTTCTCTAGTTCTAGTGTATGATATGTTCTCTTGTATAGTGTAGTGTATGTTCTCTTAGTTTCTCATCATAGTATGTTCTTTCTATTTCTCATAATAGTAAGTTTGTATTTGACTCATGAATGAACTGAATCTTGTATATTTCATTGTACTAGAAATAGTGACTAGTGAACCTCTAAACTATACCTATTATAGTGTACTAGTAATGCTGTTTGAATGACTGAGTATGTCTGTACACCTTTGCTACCCAAAGGTGTTGAACTGATGTATGAACTTTTATATCTATACACATATACATAATATATAACTAAGATTCAAACGACACTCAGACAAATAACAGGATACCCTGAGTCCACAACCAAACAAGGAACAAGAAATAAAGTGAGTTATCAGTCCTAAGTCCTTTCAACCCTACTTATATAACTATATTTATATAGACATGATTTTGACAATATATAAGTTTAAAAGAGTTTAATGGAAAGTTTAACATATAAAAGAGTTTTAACCATTTGAATGGTAATATATGACTTGATGTCAGTTTATAAAATGTTTTAAAGAGTTTGTTTGATAAAACAGTTTGAAGTGTAAGAAAATCCACTTGTTTGATAGTTATTAATCACATGTGATTGGTATAATAACTATAATGTTTCTACTTGTATCCCCCTAATTGCATTTAAAATCATTTGAAAGATAAGTTAAGCAATATGAACTCACTTGTAATGAGTGATACGAATGTAAGACCAATATAGGATGCTAAGTGTCAAGTGAAGTCTCGAGCACAAACGGATCCTATAAGGCATATAATGACACATATATGTATATAATTAGTGTATATAACAACTAATCATGATAGGGAACCACCTTAGGGACTAGGAAACACTTGGATTGAAGTGATACAATCACATATTATTGCATTAAGGGGGTTTACGGCCACACAAAGGGGTTCACGGTCATGGAGTTTTCGGCCATGGTGTTTACGACCAAGGTGTTTACAGCCAAAGAAGATCTTGAGGAGGGTTTACGGCCAAGGGAGATGCTCATGGCCGTAAACTCTCATTGTTGTTGGGAAATGGTTGTTTTCAAGGGTGTATGTTAAGAGCTTCTATAACATAACTAGTACATGGAAAGATACTTACGTTTTGAAGCTTGAAGGAGGTGTTCACGATCCAAGAACTAGTATGTGCTCTTGGTGTAAGTGATGAAGATTTGAAGATCTACCCAAAAGAGATGAAATCATAGGGTTTCACTAGATTTAAGCAATGTATCAACAACAAATGGAAGAAACATTTACTTATTTAAAGATCAAGATGAAAAATCTTGATGATAGTTGAGAGAGAATCGAATTTCTTGAGTTAGAAGTGTGAGAAGTGGTGAAAAATGAAGGAATATCATGTATATAGGAGGAGTTTATGGCTAGCCAATAGATTACGGCCGTAATCTCTAGTTTACAGCCGTAAACTCCAAGACTTGGAGTTTTCCGGCTTGAATGTTGTGCCATGAACTCTAGCAGATACTTCCTAACACTAATTCCTTGAATGTACTAGGCTTAGAACACTAAAACAAACCCTAAACAATGCTAAAAGATAGCAGAAACAAGTCTGACTGTGATTGAATTGAATGGATGTATAGAATAGAAATTTCGGGTTGTCACATCATCCCCCTGTTAGAGTGAATTTCGTCCCGAAATTAGAGTTTAAGCAATTACAAATAATTAAGCGAAAAGATGATAATATTTCAGTTTCATTTGATCCTCGCGCTCCCAAGTGAATTGAGGTCCTCGCTTGGCGTTCTAGCGAACCTTCACTATCGGGATACGACTTTGCTTCATTTGCTTGACCTCTCGGTCCATGATCTCTACTGGTTCTTCCACGAAGTTGAGGCTCTCGTTGATCTCGATCTCGTCGAGTGGGATTACAAGAGTCTTTTCAGATAAACACTTTTTCAAGTTCAAGACGTGGAAGGTAGAATGTACATTACTAAGTTCGTGAGGTAGTTTGAGTTTGTAAGCTACAGGGCCAATTCTAGCGATAATCTCGAAAGGCCCTACGTATCTTGGATTTAGCTTTCCATGCTTTCCGAAGAGTATCCTGCCCTTCCATGGTGAGACCTTCAATAGAACTTGGTCACCAACCTGAAATTCCAATGGTTTCCTTCTCTTGTCTACGTAGCTTTTCTGTCGGTCTCTAGAGGCTTTTAATCGTTCACGGATTTGAACGATCTTCTCTGTCGTTTCCCGAATGATTTCCAGAACTGTGAGAGTGCTGTCAGGAATGCGTCGTTTAGCTAACTGAGTGTCCCCCACCTCAGCCCAACACAGAGGGGGTCTGCACTTTCGGCCATAGAGGGCTTCAAATGGAGCAGCCTTTATGCTCATGTGATAACTATTATTGTAGGAGAACTCGATAAGGGGTTGATGAATATCCCATGCCTTTCTAAAGTCAATCACACAGGCTCATAACATATTTTCCAAAGTTTGAATAGTCCTCTCACTTTGCTCGTCGGTTTGCGGATGGTAGGCTGTACTCATGTCCAGCCTAGTTCCTAGGGAACCTTGTAGCGACTGCCAGAACCTTGAAGTGGATCTACTATCTCTATCAGAGATAATGGATATGGGAACACCATGCAGTCGTACGATCTCGCTAATGTAGTTCCTAGTTAGTTTATCCATCTTGTCAGTTTCTTTGATAGGCAGGAAGTGTACGGACTTGGTTAACTTGTATACGATCACCCATATGGTATCGAGACCACCAGTAGTCTTGGGCAATTTGGTTATGAAATCCATCGTGATCCGCTCCCACTTCCATTTCGGTATCTCTGGTTGCTGTAGTAAACCTGATGGTTTCTGGGATTCGACCTTAACCTTGGCGCAAGTAAGGCATTTACTCACGAAGGTAGCAATCTGTGCTTTCATGTTACGCCACCAGTATAGCTTTTTAAGATCCAGATACATCTTATCTGAACCTGGGTGGATGGAATATCGAGTGTTGTGCGCTTCTACCATGAACAAGTCTCTGAAACCACTGTGTTTCGGTGTCCAAGTCCGATCCATGAGATATAAGGCTCCGCCACCCTTGACTTCCAAGTTCTTATCCATCCCTATCAGGGATTCACCTGCCATATTTTTAGGTTTTAAGGCTTCGAGCTGAGCCTTCTTAATTTGTGTGGGCAGATGTGAATGGATAGTCATAGTCAATGATTTGACACTACGACCAGAGTATTCTTTCCGACTTAGGGTGTCAGCTACTACGTTGGCATTACCGGGATGATAACGAATTTCGCATTCGTAGTCATTGAGTAGCTCGACCCACCGCCGTTGTCTCATATTGAGCTCCTTCTGGTCGAATATATGTTGAAGGATTTTGTGGTCTGTAAAGATAGTGTTTTTGTACCATACAGGTAGTGTCTCCAGATCTTCAGAGCAAACACAACCACTCCTAACTCAAGATCATGTGTGGTGTAGTTGACCTCGTGTGTCTTTAGCTGTCTTGAGGTATAGGCAATGACCTTACCTTGTTGCATGAGAACACAACCGAGTCCCTGGTTAGATGCATCACAATAAACCTCGAAGTCTTCTATCCCTTCTGGGAGGGATAGTATCGGTGCGATGCATAAGGCTCGCTTCAGCGTTTGGAACACCTTCTCTTGTTTCTCTTCCCAGTCAAAGGCCATGCCTTTCTGGGTCAATTTCATTATCGGTTTCGCGATCCTAGAGAAGTTCTGAATGAACCTACGATAGTAGCCAACAAGGCCTAGAAATTAGCGAAATTCTGTAGGTGTCTTCGGTGCTGACCAGTTCTCAATGGCCTTTATTTTGGAAGGGTCCACATGAATTCCCTCTTCACTAACAACGTGACCTAAGAATTCGACTCTTCGAATCCAAAACTCGCATTTAGAGAACCTCGTGTAGAGCTTCTCTGATCGTAATGTTTCCAAGATCTGACATAGATGCTTACTATGCTCTTCCTTACTAAGAGAGTAGATAAGTATGTCATCAATGAACACAATGACGAAATGATCCAAGTAAGGATGGCATACCCTATTCATTAAGTCCATGAATACCGCGGGCGCATTAGTCAATCTTAATGGCATCACTACAAACTCGTAGTGTCCATAACGAGTTCGGAAGGCTGTCTTCGGAACATCATCCTCAAGCAATCGTAACTGGTGATACCCGAGTCTCGAATCTATCTTTGAAAAATAATTCACCACTTGTAGTTGGTCGAACAAATCGTCTATGCGAGGTAGAGGGTAACAATTTTTGACGGTAAGCTTGTTTAGTTCTCTGTAGTCGATGCACATACGAAACGATCCGTCTTTCTTCTTCACGAACAAGACCGGTGCTCCCCAGGGTGTGAAGCTTGGTCTAATAAAGTCCTTGCTGAGCAGTTCGTTAAGTTGATTGGATAGTTCCTGCATCTTAGCTGGTGCTAGACGATAGGGTGATTTGGATGTTATGGTAGCCCCTGGAACTAATTCGATTCTGAACTCGACTTAACCTTGTGGAGGTAATCCTGGTAGTTCTTCTGCAAAGAAATCGGGAAAATCGCGTACCACTAGAATGTTCTTTATGTCCTTTGTCTCTTGGCTCACATCGACAACATGAGCAAGGAATGTGAAACATTCCTTTCGCAAGTACTTCTGGTCTTGAATACTCGAGATGATACGAAGGTTCGTGTCTGGTTTGTCGCCATAGACAACTAGAGTTTTGCTAGACGGCATATTAAGGTGAACGACCTTTTCATAACACATGATGTCAGCACGATGAAGACTCAACTAATCCATGCCGATAATGACGTCGAAACTTTTAATTGAGACTGACATGAGTTCGATTGAAAGAATGGCTATCTTGAGTTAGAGTACATCCTATGTATATACCGCTAGTGCTCTCAGACTTTCTGTTAGCCATTTCTACAGTGAACGATTCTTTAAGTGTACGTGATTGTTACTTAAGTAAGTGAGCAAATTTTTGGTTCGCGAAACTCCTCTCCGCTCCACTATCAAACAATATGCATGCATATGAGTTATCGAGGAGAAACGTACCAGTGACCACTGTGGGGTCGGCAACTGCTTCCTCATGACCTATAGCCAAAACTCTTCCCACTCCGCCAGCGTTCCCTGCCTTCGGGCAGTTCCTCTTGTAGTGACCTACCTTGCCACATCCATAGCAAGCCTGACCCACACCAACGTCGGGGACTTGGGTGATTGGCCTTGCCGGAGCTTTGCAGAAACGAGCAGTGTGCCCTTTCCTGTTACAGTTAGCACACTAAATTTCCCGACAGGGTCCGCAGTGAGGGAAGTTGCACTTGTTGCACTTGGGCAAGCTTCCAACATACTGCTTCATCAGCGCAGTAGCAGTAGGTGTTATCGCAGCATGAACGACCACGAGCTACTGCTTTTTGGCAGAGCTCTGTGTCGCATTCTTCTTCTTGTTATTCCAGAACTTCCGCTTGTTTTCAGCGGCTTAGGAGGGTTCTGGGATGGCCATGGTTGTTGTTGTAGTCGGGGTGTGGAATCCATGATCAATGAGCCGATGTGCCAATCGCTTGGCACTATCGAAGGTAGTGGGGTTTGAAGCTAAGACATTCCCCTGAGATGGAGGCACCAGCCCCGAGATGTACTTCTCTATTTTCTTTCCCTCCGTAGGGACCATTCCCGGACATAGTGCCACCAGATCGTTGAATCTGGCAGTATAGGCCAATATGTCGGAACCCTTCATGGTCAGGCTCCAGAGTTCCTGTTCAAGTTTCTAAACATCGCCCCTCAAGTACTACTCTTCTATCATGAGCTCCTTCAGGGCTTCCCAACCCATAGCATTAGCCACTATTATAGTTACTAACTTGGCGTGGCTATTCTACCACGTTAGGGCTCTGTCCGCGAAGGTGCAGGCAGCAAATTTAACTTTGCTTCCTTCTAGACAAGAACAGATCTTAAAGATCGATTCCGTTTTCTCGAACCATTGCAAGAAGGAAATGATTCTGCCAGTCCCATTGAAGGAACTAGGCTTGCGGTTGGTGAAGTCCTTATACGAGCACTCCCTAGAGCGAATTGGAGCATCACCTTGAGTGGAATGCACAGTCGTTCCACTCCCACTAGTTCCACTAGCACTGAACTAAGCTAGGGCTGTTGTAATAGCCGTATTTACCGCAGCTTGGATTATTGTCGGGTTGTATTATGGAGGAGGTGGAGGTTGCGTAGGAGTTATCGGAGGGTTATGCCTTGTCACTCTTCGTGGAGGCATCATTCAACTAAAAGTTTACAAAGATGAAGATGATAATAAGAATCAATTGTGAGTATATTGAGAGTGGTCCATGGACTAACTCTCCATAGCCCTACAAAACAAATGAGAGTATGTTTAATATAGATATCTAGCAGTAGAAGTCTGAAAGTAATTGGATATGGAGTTCCCCAAAAGATTAGATGAATGTCAATAATATTGGCATTAATGATGTAACAAGTTTGGGAAAAATGACTTAAAAGTAGGTCTTACATCAACCACAATAGGAAAATTTGACAGTACTAAGACTTTAAATACTAACAAGTTCAAAGTCTTATCATATACGGGAAATTAAACTAGAGCTTTTACATAAACCTAAGTTATACCCAAAAGAGAAAGTTGAGTAGGCTCTATCTGCGACGAGAACCACTAGAGTGAGTCCTTGATTTTGACAGACAGCGCTCCATGTCTCTCATGCGCCTTTCAAATGTTGCTTGACGAGCTCGAAGTTCCCTGACTTCGGCTTGGGTTGCAGTAAGTTATCTCTGTAGGGCCGCATTATGATTATGGGATCTTTCTTGAGCAGATTCCAGATGGTGAATGCGTACGGTATTGACTCACGCATCGACATCAACCTCCATGACTTGGTTGATAGCTGCCCTACCCTGCTCATCAGTACGAGCAATCCTGCAGACCAGAATAGGCAGGACTCTGTCTGCTGATCCTCCCTCGCTCAGGTTGTAAAAGCTTTGGTCTCCGTTGTAGGGTAAGGGTTGACCCTCTTCACGACTCCATCTATTCAAGTTTGTTGCCTAAAGAGGTGTGGGACCTTGAAATGTCGGACGAGGGTTAGGATTCGGGATTTGAGCCACCAGGGGTAGATTATTAACTTATGGATTGGAGTCAGAATCCTCTGGAAATTTCTCTGTGAAGTCATCATCCAAAGGGATTGGATGATTCTCTTATGGCTCTTCATCGAGCCATCCAACATTGCCTTGGATGGGGAAGTACGGGTCGTCGTGGGGATGGAATCCAGCCATCTTATCTACACGAGAATAGGGGTAAAAGAATTAATTAATAGACACACTAATTAAGATAATTATAAGATGGTCGTTATCAGTTACTTCAATACTTGCGTAGCGCATACCAGTTACATGTAATCAAAATAGGATAGACCTTCGAATAAGTGACCCTAACTCTAAATCCACAACCAAACAAGGAACAAGAAATAAAGCAAAGATCAAAGATTCTAAGTCTATGACACCTTAGTCACATATAACCTTAGCGTATCCACCTAGCAACTATTGGCCTACTAATAAAGACCTTTAGTTCTCAAATAAGTAATTATAGTAACACAAAATACTCCTATAGTATTTTTAAGTTTATGTTCTATTCTAATGTTTTCATTGTAGTAGTGTTGGCAAGTTTTTAGACTTGTTGCTACACCACAACCATTTCTAGGCACATGCTAATCACTTCTTGGAAAGATATAGTTGATCAGGCTATATCACTCCCAGATCTGATTATATGTCCCCAAGACTACTTGTGTTGTCCAATAACCGCAATACTTTTGTTTTGTCCTAGTGACACTGATTTTAGTATGAATGCAAGTATGTATACTTTGATTAAATATTTTACTATTTAAAAGTATAAACTCTTGGTCAGAGTATTTTTAAATCCTGATGTGTTTATGGTTTGTATATCTTTTATGGGTTGATATACTCAATTAACTATAAACAAAACTCTGATACCACTCTGTCACACCCCAAAACCTGAATGGCGGAAACGTTCTGGGGCAGAGGACGTCATATACAGCATCACAACAATGCATAATAGTAAACAAGCAACAACATCATCCATTGCATTAATAATATAATTTTAATACAAGTGTGTTCTTTGTATAGTTTATAAGACACCAAAAAATTAATAATCAAAATAAATACGAGACTTGAAAGCTCCGTCTTCTCAAAACTTGGTCATCGGTACCTGTCTACTCGTGACCTGAGAATACAAGTTATTTTGAAAGAGTAGACCAGCATTAAAGTTGGTGACTTCATAAGTATTTTAGTGTCATTGATTGTATGAATGTAATACCCCAAGTTCAGAAGCAAGAGTTCAGGGGCTTAAAGTGTAAATTGAGGAAGCCACTCGACAAGTAGGTGCGATTACTCGTCGATTCGGAGCGGATTCTAGTCACGAGTTAAGTGACCAACTCGCCGAGTCGCTTGTTGGACTCGACGAGTTGGTGCTGGGAAGAGAAAACCCTAATCTTAGGGGTTGCACCCTATTTAAAGGACCTTAAGTCCTCACCTCAGCCTCCTTGCTACCCCCTTGAGAGTCAGAAAACCCTAAAATCATGGGTGAGCCTTTGGAGTGAGCTTGGAAGCTTTGGAAGGAGTTTCTAGCAAGGGAGGCTTGTAGATCAAGTGTATAGCATCAAGGGACTCATATAGATCCAGAATCTACTTTAGCTTGGGCACCTTTTGAGGTAACAAGTTGTTACCTTGATCCCTTCCTTTCTAGATCAACTTATGGATGGATTTGGGGCTATTTTAGTATGATTAAGATCAATTTCTGGTTATGGGTCTAGATCTGGGGTTGCAACTTCAGATCTAGACTTGCCTTGGTCCAGGAAATCATAAAGCATCAGCCCTTGGGTTGGTTGTGAAGCATCCTTGCCTAAACCCTAGCCCTAGCTTGTTTTGGGCCAATAGCACCTTGTACTCACGTAAAGTTGGTAGCTTTACGTGAGAGTCATGCCCTAGGAGGATGGATATACGGTTTGGAGCATCTGCATGGATCAAAAAGTGACTGTATGGATGAAGGACTGAAGAGACTCAGCGAGTCTCATGGGTTGACTCGACGAGTCATATGATGATGGGCATGGACTCGACGAGTTGGATGAACAACTCAACGAGCCTGTTGAAGATTGTTGTGGACTCGGTGAGTCTGTTCTTGGACTCGACGAGTCATAGCGCAGAACCCGCCAACCTCTTCCAGTTAAGACTCAGATCAGTGAGTTGAGTGGCGACTCGGTGAGTTGGACAAGGACTCAGAGATTAATGGACTCGATGAGTCATGGGGTAATTCGGCGAGTCGAGTCCTGATATGAGAGTTTTCTGAAGCTAATAGCTCGGCGAGTCAATCGGTTGACTCGGCGAGTAGGGTCAATCACGAAGGTTGACTTTGGGCTAGGACTTTGACTTTGACCCGTTTGACCTTCAAGGGTATTATGGTAATGTGGATTTTTATGTCAATGGATCATTGATGGCTATAGGTGTTGGAGTTTAGGGCAGTGCTTCGGGATTGTGTTTTCGTGGTTCGGTTCAGCAGTTGCAAGTGAGTTATCCTCACTATACTCAAGGGTCTAAGGCACCAAGGCCGGCCCTTTGATTTGTATTTGAGATAGTTACACTGTGATCTGATTGCTCTGTATCCTAGTAGAAAGGATGGTTTTTATGCTGGTATGATTGGTTAGATTAGTATTTGGTAGGGTGGAAGCGGTTATGCTTTTGTGGCCTATAGATAGGCCTGATTGTCTGTATGTTGGAAGGAGATTACCTATTATATGTAAACATGATTGTTAGCTAGTTGTGGGGTATTCCATCCTGAGGATGATAGGACCCTAGTATGTCGGCTTAGATTGTTATATGGTTATCTGATATTGGTGCACATGTCTGATCAATAGTATGTGGGCAATCCAACTTGATGGTTGTAGGCCAGGAGTATTCCATCCCGGTAGGATGATTGGACTCATAGTAGGTGGGCATTTCAATCCAATGGTTGAGGGCCTGGGGTATTCCATCCTAATGGATGATTGGACCCATAATAGTTAGAATATATGTAGGAGTATGGGCATTCCAACCCGACGGTTGTGGGCCAGGACTATTCCATCCCGGTAGGATGAGTGGACTCACAGTATGTTGGCATTCCAACCTGATGGTTGAGGGCCTAGGGTATTCCATCCAGAAGGATGATTGGACCCATATTATCTATTGTATGTATAGGGACGCGGGCATTCCAACCCGATGGTTATGGGCCGGGAGTATTCCATCCGGTAGGATGATTGGACTCGTAGTATGTTGGCATTCCAACCCGATGGTTGACGGCCAGGGGCATTCCAACCTGATGGTTGAGGGCCAGGGGTATTCCAACCTGATGGTTGACTGGACCTATAGTATGTTGTTTTGTCATTGTATGTGTATGGTTATTTTGGGGGTAACTCACTAAGCTTTCAGGCTTACAGTTTCAGTGTATTGTTTCAGGTACATCATGAGATCGTAGCAAGGCGAAGGCGTGATCGTACTGGTCCTCATATTTCATAAATTTGTGATTTGGTTCTGGGGATACTCTGATGTTAAAACTGTTTTGAAAACAAGTTGAAATAACATAATGGTTTTTGAATGGTTTAAAATGTTTTAAATTGGCGAAAATTTTATGGGTGTTACAAGTTGGTATCAGAGCCATGGTTTAAGTGAATTGGAACATTCGTGTGAATCCAGTCTCAAATCAAGGAAAGATTTTCAAATGGTTTTCAAAATAAGTAAAGAGGATGTAGAGGGTACGATCAACCGCAGGCAGTAAGTAGACCCCAAAATACCATACAAGTTATTTGATTATGTGATATGTTAGAGCAGCATGCTAGTAATAGGCTAGGGATCTTCCGGGATTGCATGATAGGATTGCATGATAGGATTACCTGATTATATGATGTCTGCTAGCCTAGGTTTTACTTTGTATGAAATTAACATCATTACCTTAGTTATTTAGTGTATGCATCATGGTTATACATAATTAAGATCTTATAGCCTGAGAATGTTTGATTCGGCCTTAGGTTATGTTCTTGTATGATTGGGAGCTTAGGGTAGGATTGGATATTTGAAAGTCTATAGGGTCCAACGTTATGTATGATTAGCATACACTAGGGCTGCAGGGTTGGTGGAAGTTTCATAGGTGAATGGGTTGTGTGGGACTGGTAGGTCAGTTATGAGATATTCAGTATCCCTCTAGGAGTGAGGATTGAGGGATCGTTATGTCTATATATGTTGTTAGGGTGTTGTGATGATACTTGAGACAAATATGGGTAGGTTTGGACGGTAGTATGGGCCCGTACTACTGAAAGCACAGGACCCATACGCGTATCAAGGAAGTCACAACCCCCAGGGTTTTAGTTGGGAGTTGGTTCCCGAGTTGTTATGAGGAGCATCTGATATTCTTGTGGTGTATTTTCAGTATGGTGGTTACGAGGCGTTTCGGGGCAGGATCCGGTTTGGGATCAGGATCGGGAGAGGGTGGTCAGGATGGGAAAGTACCACCCGAGGTCATTGGTTAGATGAGTATGGATGAGTTAGATGCCAGGATTTGTGAGATCCTGCATGCTGAGGTTGTTGCTATGTTCCGGGCTGAGTTGCTGGAGATGTTTGGGTCGATCAAGACCGCCATGGCTGAGTACTTTGATGAGCGCTATGCAGCTCTTGCAGAGATGGTTGTCACAGCAGCTGCAGTAGTTGTAGCAGCGGTAGGAGGAGGAGCCGGTCGGGGCTTTCAGTATCAGGACTTCGATAATACGAAGCCCCTACTTTCGATGGAGTTCAGGTCCGATCATTTCTATGAGATGGTTGTCGGATGTTGTGACAAATTTATTCCGTCGTTGTAACCCGTTTCTGTTAATAGAATATTCTATTTTTATTAAGATTCCGTTAACATTTGGGGTGGACGAATCAATAAATGTTTTATTTTATTCTATTTTATTAGTGGCGTAATAAAATAAATAAAAACATGTGAATTACCCTCCCGTTTAGTTGGAAAAAGTTTTTAATTATGACCATTTAATTGGGTAAAAATTTTCAACTCCGTTTAACGTCGGTATGGGGTGGATCCCCACCTGGCCAGCAACACAAGCCCTATAAAAGGGTTGAGTGGCCTCCATTTGAGGCTTTCCCCACTCCTAAAGCTCTCTCTCTCTACTTTCTCTCTCTAGAAGTTGGGTTTGTTCAAGAATCACCTCATTCAAACTCCAAAATCGTAAGTAATACTCCCTAGCTTGTTGTTTAGCTTTGCATTCATACAAACCCGGGATTTAATCACTCAAAAACCTTAAAAACTCGAGTTTATGATTTGGGAATATCTCCCAAAACCGTAAACACTCTTAAGGGGTTTTTGAAGCCCAAAATCCCTCCAAAACTCTTCTAATACTCGTCCTTGACTTAGAAACATACATGCTTGAAGCTAGAAACCAAAAATTGGGCCTTTAGGAAGGTAAACATGTGTTCACGGTCCATGAATATTCATGAACTGTAAACACCATAAATGGTGTTTTGGTGCCCCTAACTCCTTCCTTAGCATGATTATTGAGCTAGAAACTTGTATGATTGAGCTTAGGACCACAAAACACGAAGTGAATGTTGTGCTAAAGGGTTTACGACCATAAACCCTAGTGTTTACGACCGTAAACTCCCAAGGAGTGGTCCAAGGACCGCAAACTCCAAGGGAGTGCCCCATTTGAACCCTAAACACCCCTCAAGCCTTGGATTTGACCCTAGAACCCTTCATAGTGATACAAGAAACCTTAAGGCACACAAATATACTCCTCCCATGAGTTTACGGCCGTAAACTCATGGGGGAATTGGTCCCTCAACCGTAAACTCACCTAAGGTGAGAATTTGAGGAGTAAACTCCATAGTGAGGCCTTACACTAATTCCTTGCAACCCAATAGCCCTCTAGCACATAAAACAAAGTGTTTTCATGCATTAGGATGTAATTACTTACTTATTTAGCGATTAGATAACTAATTAGACACCATTATGTGTCATTACATGTTTCATAGGATCCGTGTGAGTGTTCATATTCTCATTTGGCGTCTAGCATTCTACCCGGAAACTTTACCCACTAAACTCACTGCAGGTGAGTTCATACCCCTTAATCAACCTTTTTAAATGTTTTTACATGTTTTAGGGGGGATACAAGTTAAATGCAACTAGTTTTAGTATCAAATCATATGTGATTTATAACTTGCAACCAAAAGGGATTTTCGATACTTTTAGCTACTTATCATTAAAACTGTTTTAAATAATTATCAAATGCATTTTCTAGGTAAAATTGTTGTTAAACTATTTTCAAACCATGTTTAAACTACTTTCCTTTTTAAACTATATCTACACCAATATATTTATATATGTAATACTTGAAGGACTTAGGACCGATAGCTCACCTTATTTCATGTTCTTGTTTGATTGTGGTCTTAGGGTATATTGTTATCCGTCCGACTATCGTTAATCTCTTAGTTATATATCGTATATATTTGTGTTAGATATGAAAGTCTTCATCTTATTCAATGCCTTTGTAAATCAAAGGCATGCAATCCCACACTCTATTTAACTATAATAGGTATAGTTAAGACTACTGCTCGTTACCTCTATCACTACTATACTCACTAAAACTACTACTACTACAAGTTAATGCACGTTAAAGAGAACCCTCTATGTACAATACTAAAAGTTTACCATACTATAATACAAGAGAATACACTAATCCAGAGTATAACACATTATCCCTCTATACGGCACTCTACGTCGCAAATACCATGTAACCAGATCTTCCCGAAAGGAAAACAACACTACATGTATAGATCTATACAGGGCGGACGCTATTACATCCCGACTATTAACTACAGTCCGAGCCAACTAGGCCCAGGGGTGGCACTACATCGCTACACTACGTATGACCGGGAAGGTCATCGGACCCTCTATTATCACTCAGTTTGGTTACATGAGAGATCACATCCATATCCAAATTAACACACTAAGACTTAAAGTCCAAGCTAACTTCCCGAAGTAAATAAATATATATTACTAATTGAAGTTAGCAACACTACTACAGCCAACCGGCAATACTTTTCCTCATTTACGTTACTTGAATGAAATTTATTATCTTATTTTTATAACTGAAAGTTTCAATGGAAATACTTTTACACACTCAAAGGAAATTAACTTATAAATGTACAATTCTGGAAAATATAGGATTTTCTAGGGATTCCTACTACTCCCAACTATTAATTTCAGCTTTTATATTACATGTTTGTAAACACTTTTATACAGGAAACGACACTAACATCTTATGAACAAACCAGCTTTATGCTGATACTCATTTTCAAAATAACTTGTATCCTCAGGTCAAAGATAGACAGGTACTGGTGCAGCTTTTGAGAAGATGGAGCATATACAAGACTCTTCTTTTATTATTGTCATACTTTTGGTGTCTATTAACTGTATAGAACACGTTTGTATTAAAAATCACTATATTAATGCAATGGTTGTTGTCGCTTGTTTTTACTATTATACAATTGTTATGATAATGTACATGAAGTCCTCCACCCCAGAACGTATTCCACCGTTCTCGGTTTTGGGGGTGACAGATTGGTATCAGAGCAATGTTTATAGTGAATCAAGTATATCAACCTATGAAAGATATACAAACTATAAACACTTCGGGACTAAAACACTCTGACCAAGTATATATACTTTTAAATGCTAAATATTTAATTAAGTATATAAATACATTCACCAATACAAGGTTCAGTATCATGCTAGAACAGAACAAAAGTATTAAGATTGTTGAACAGCACAATTGGGCTTAGAGACTAGTCACACCTAGATAGATGTAGCATGATCAACTACATTTTTCCAGGAGTGACTAGCATGTGCCTAAGAGCGATTGTGGTGTTGCAACAAGTCTAAAAACTTACCAACACTACCACCAGAATGTTAGAACAAGAATACTATAGGAGTATTATATGTTCTACTAACTACATATGTGATAACTAAAAGGGTCGTTACTAGTAGAGCAATAGTAGTTAAGTAGATATGCCAAAGTTACATGTGACTAGGGCACTATAGACTTAGAATCAGTGACCTTTGCTTCATTTCCTGTTCTTGTTTGATTGGGGATCTGGAGTTAGGGTCGCTTATTCGAAGGACTATCTTGCTTCGGTTACATGTAATTGGTATGCACTATGCAAGTATTGGGTCGACTAATAACGATCATCTTATAAGTATCCTAGATTAGTACGTCTATTAACCTTTCTTTCCCCATTCTCGCGTAGATAGCATGGATGGCTTCCATCATCCCGGCGATCCGTATTATCCAAACCAAGGTAATGGAGGATGGCTCGATGAGGAGCCAGAAGATGATCACCCGATCCCTTTGGATGATCACCATGCAGAAGGTTTTTTGGATAGCTCCAGCTCCGAGCCAGAAGTTAACAACCTACCCCCTGTAGCTCCAAACCCCAACCCCCGTCCGTCATTTCAAGGTCCCACTCCTATGTGGGCAATAACCTTGAACCGATGGAGCGATGAGCAGGGTCAGCCCTTACCTTTCCATGGAGACCGAAGCTTCTACAACATAAGTGAAGGAGGATCAGCGAACCGATTTTTGCCCATCATGGTTCGAAGGATTGCCAGGAACGTCGAGCAAGGTCAAGAAGCTATTGGCCGAGTTATGGAAGTGGATGCCAACTCTAATCTCAACACTATTCGCATCCGCCAATTGGAAGAAGCTATGGATAGGACGAGGAGGACCAATGAGGCTCTGCAGCAACAGCTAGCTGCATCCCGAGCCAAAGTTAGGGAACTCCGAGCACATCAGAGGACTCACGAACGACATCTTCAGGAAGTTATGCGCCAACTAGCTGATCTAAGGGTTCGCCCAATGGGTACCCGTCGTCAGTAGAAGATGTCAAAACATCTCACTCTTTTAGTTAAGGACTAGCCTTTTCTTTTCTATGCTCGGTAAAGCACTTGTCTGTAAACATCCCTAACTTTGAAAGTACTCTAATTAGGCCTCTAGATTGCCAACATTTTTCCTTATGGTTTGATGTAAGACCTACTATTAGGTCACTTTTCCCGAACTCATATTACATCATTAATACCAGTAAAATTGGCAGTTAACTGCTCTGTTGCTATGACTCTCTCTGCTTATCGGGCTACGTTGATTTAGTCCATGAAACACTCTTATCATACTCGCAATAGACTATTACTATTGTCGTCATCTCTATGAACTTTCAGTAAAAGATGCCTCCTCACAAGCGCCCGAACAAAGGCAGACCTGCAACTCAAACCCCACCTCCAACACCTCCTCCTCCGCAGTTCGATCCAGTGCTGTTTCAAACAGCTATGACCACAGTTGTGACGGCAGCCATGGCCCAAATGAATTTTGGCAATGCTAGTGGAGCCAGAATGGGCACCAACTCCAGACATGGTGAAATTCCCTCATGTACACAGGGGTGTACTTATAAGGATTTCATGAACTGTAAACCAACATTTTTCAATGGGACCGGAGGAATCCTTGCTCTGTCCCAATGGATCGAAAGAGCCGAAGCCATTTTCGAAATGTGCTCATGCCCCGAAGAAAGCAAAATAAAGTTTGCTGGTGCCACCTTCACTGAAAGGGCCTTGACATGGTGGAATGGCCATGTCAATTCAATCTCTTTAGTAACAGCCAATGCTATGGGCTGGGACACACTAAAGGACCTACTGAGAAGGGAGTACTTCCCTAGAGGTGAGGTTCAGAAGCTTGAGGAGGAACTCTAGAACCTCAAGATGAAAGGGACAGACATAGTGGCTTATACGGTCAGGTTCTGCGACCTGGTAGCTATGTGCCCTAACATGATCCCTTCTGAGAGCAAGAAAATCGAATGATACATCTGGGGTTTAGTGCCCCCGTATCGAGGAAACGTTCTATCTTCACATCCTGCAACCTTTGACAGCGCCAAGGAGTTGGCCCACGGGTTGATTAATCATGAAACTCCTTTGTAACAGCCCGAAATCTCAGGTATTGTTAAATTATGTTTTTGGGGCGTTTTAAGAGGGGACTCGGCGAGTTAGAGCCTAGACTCGCCGAGTAGGACCGCAAACCTGGTCGCGGGTTCGCGACTGGACTCGACGAGTCCAGATAGGGACTCGGCGAGTCGGCGCTGTTTAGCGAAAACCCTAACCGTTCAGGTTTGGGACATATAAAAGGGACTTATAGGCCGTCATTTTCCGTCTTTAGTCGACTGAGAAGAACCCTAAACGGCTGTGGGCATCTAGAGCAAGATTGAAGGATATTAGGGCCTTGAAGAAATTGTTGTGCAAGGAGGAGAAGAGTTTTGGCTAAAGGAACAGCAAGGGATTCGAGTTCTGCGGTTTGGGGACACAGAGAGTGCGTTATTCAGGTAATATTTCGGATCTTTTCTGTTATGTTGATGTGTGCATGGATTTAGGGTTTATGGAACCCATTTGGTGATTAGATGGATTAGTACCTTGTTACCCAAACGACTATAACCCTGTATTAGGACCTTTAGAGGTCCAGAAGGTCCCATGCTTGTGTATTTCGGGACAATACTTATCTCAGGAAGCAGATTGATCGACTGCATGGCATGGACTCGCCGAGTCCGACGAACAGACTCGGCGAGTAGCTTGGAGATTGACTGGAACTCGTCGAGCTGTTCTTCAGACTCGGCGAGTGGAGTCGGGGTGGCCCCGCGATTCTTCCACGAGGATCTCGTCAAGCCAAGAGGGATACTCGACGAGTAGAAAGGGAACATCAGGGAAAGTTGGGGAGGACGTCTAGACTCGCCGAGTCGCCTTTGCACTCGCCGAGTCCGGTCAAGTTGACCGTTGACCGTTGACCAGAGTTGACCTACATGTAATTTCTTAGGGTCAGTTGTCTTGAAAGATAAAAGTATTAATAAGGGATATATGATATTATAGGGAGTCTGTAGCTCGGCGGATCGAGTGCGAGTGATTTCAGGAGTCGCTAGCTTTCATTACCCGCGAGGTGAGTCCTCTCACTATACTGTACCCGGAAGGGTTTGACTGTGTGACCGGAAGGTCGGATATGATATGTGATATGTATGCTATATGTGGTAAGTTATTTGTTATATGTGCTATGTATGTCATGGGCTGGAAGGCGATTATATTATGGGCCGGAAGGCAATATGTTATGGGTCGGAAGGCAATATGTTGTGTGATGGACCGGAAGGTCGGCGTGGGTAGGACCAGAAGGTTTACCCAGCAGGGACGGAAGTCCCCTGAGACACATGGACCGGAAGGTCAGGGCCTGGAAAGGCGTATGTGCGTAAGTTGTATATTGGGGAACTCACTAAGCATTTATGCTTACAGTTGTTATGTATGTGTTTCAGGTACTAGCGAGGACCGTGGGAAGGCGCCGGCGTGATCGATACACACTGAAGGATGTTTTTATGATCTTGGGATTTAGACAATTTGTATTTGACATGACACTTAAATTATTTATGCCTTGTTTTGAATGGAAATACTATTTTTTTTAAATGAAAAATTTGTTTGAAAATTTGCGCTGTTACAATTGGTATCAGAGCCTTGGTTTGAGGGATTCGGGTGCACCTTCGGGAGTAACCGAACTCAAACCGAGGATTTGAGGAAAACTTTTTAAATAAAGGCATAAACTTTTGTAAATGGTTTTGGTGGTAAGCAAGAAAGAAGCAGTGTGTACGATCAGTCAGCGCCCGAACGGTAAAGATCCCCAAAATACCTTACAATATTATATGATATAAATTGTTATGCATGCTAGAAGACTAGGTATTCATGATAGGACTAGAGTGGCCTGATTTGTGATGCCTTAGTCTAGGGAAGTTTACCGATATGAGATGCTTTGCTAGTGTGCGGGTAGATAGTGCATATCAGAAGTAGAGTACTCACTATCCGGGGTTTGGGGAGGAAGACTTGGGATGAACGTTGATGCGGTGTGGTCGGTAGTATTGGGCCCGTACTACCGAGGACACCGGGTCAGTGGGAGAACCAAGTAAGAATCCCTGGATATCGGGGACTGAGTAGGGTTGCGTTATCGAGTGCGATTACACTCGATGGAGTCTCTGATAGTTTTATGTGGTATTTCAGAGACATCATGGTTAGACCACGCCACGGAGCGAGTTCGAGCGGTGTGAGTGACGAGGAGATTCGTCAGATGATTCACGAGGAGGTAGCTGCGGCGATCCGGGCTGAGATCCCGGAGATGTTTGGGTCTATTAAGACCACCCTGATGGAGACGTTTGAGGAGCGGTACGCCGCATTGACTGAAGCTACAGCCGCTGCAGCTACCGCAGCTGTGGCCGCTGCCAGGCCACAGGGGGGTGACTCGTTGTTGTTCCGGGAGTTCAGCAACACGAAGCCACCTGAGTTCGATGGGACGCAGGATCCGATTGCTGCGATGAGGTGGATCGCGGATATAGAGGGGTGCTTCTACACTTGTTCATGCCCGGAGCACCTGAGGGTACGGTTCGCTTTGAACCAGCTCCGTCTGGGAGCGAAGGATTGGTGGAAGTTCGTGACGGCGAACTTCACTCTGGCAGAGATTACAGCGGTGACATGGGAGGGGTTTACTGATATGTTCAGGGACGAGTACGTTCCCCCGGTGGAGAGGGAACGGTTGGTACAGGAGTTCTTAACCCTCAAGCAGGGTACTGATTCTGTTGCGGTGATCACGCGGAAGTTTCATGAGAGGGCGATGTTCTGCCCCGAGCTGGTATCCACTGATCAGGCTCGGATGAGCCGGTACTTGGGTGTGTTGAGGAGGGATATCCGGGAGTTTGTGTCAAACTCCACCTACCATACTTTTTCTGAGCTTCAGGCAAATGCCAGGAAGCGCGAGATCGAGTTGGAGACCCAGGCCAGGGAGGAGGCCGAGTCTCAGCGGGTGGACCGGCGACCGGCTCAGTCCCAGCCGGCAGCCAAGCGGATAAAGTCCGCCGATTCGAGGACAGGAGGTTCGAAGGGTCGCACTTGCGGGAAGTGGGGCAAAATTCATGATGGGGTATGTCGATCTGGTGCTTGCTACAAGTGTGGCAAGGAGGGGCACATTGCTAGGGAGTGCCCCAAGGGGTTTACGGTTTGCTTTCATTGCAACCAGACAGGCCATAGGAAGGCCGAGTGCCCTCAGCTTCTTCAGGGATCTGCACCTGCTGCCAGAGCTACTGCGACCCGACCAGTGAAGGCCGAGGCCCCGCGGGCTCAGGGGAGAGCCTTTCAGCTGACTGCGGAGGAGGTCCGCGCTGCGCCCGATGTTGTGGCAGGTATGCTGTAATTCATGTATTTATCTTTAATGTTGAGATGTTATGCTTATGTTGTTATATGCGTAGGTACTTTCCTTGTGAACTCTGTGCCTGCCTTAGTGTTATTTGACTCGGGTGCGAGTAGGTCCTTTGTATCTTTAACCTTTAGTCAGCATATCAGCGTTAGTCGTGAGTCGTTGAGTCGACCTTTGAGAGTTTCTATAGCTGACGAGAAAGTGATTTATGCCACGGAGGTTCTTCGGGGATGCGTGCTAGAGATTTTCGGGATTGAGTTCCCGATTGACCTGATTCCTATTGCGATGGGTGACGTATGTGTCATCGTGGGCATGGACTGGTTGAGCCGATTCGGCGCTGTCATCGACTGTGAGCGTCAGCTGGTGACTATACGAGACCATAGTGGGGGAGTCCTTTCGGTGTACGGCGAGGGTACCCGTTCAGGATCAGCTTTTTGTTCGGCCGCTAGGGCGAGGCAGTGTCTACAGCAGGGCTGTAAGGGTTTTGTGGCGTATGTGATGGCTACGCGGGAGGTTTCCGAGAGACCGAAGTCAGTAGAGGAGGTCCCCGTGGTGCGTGAGTTTCCAGATGTTTTCCCCGAGGAGCTGCCGGGAGTACCTCCTGTGAGGCAAGTAGAGTTTGGTATCGATTTAGTTCCGGGGGCCGTGCCTATTGCTAAGGTGCCTTATCATCTTGCACCTCCAGAGATGCAAGAGTTGTCCTCGCAGCTCCAGGAGTTGCTGGGGAAGGGATTCATTCGGCCGAGCAGCTCGCCATGGGGAGCACCTATTCTGTTCGTCAAGAAGAAGGATGGTTCACACCGGATGTGCATTGATTACCGGGAGTTGAACAAGTTGACGGTCAAGAACCGTTACCCGTTACCGAGGATCGATGACTTATTCGACCAGTTGCAGGGAGCATCCTGGTTTTCCAAGATCGATCTGAGGTCAGGGTACCATCAGGTGAGAGTGCGGGATGAGGACGTCCAGAAGACAGCGTTTAGGACGCGATATGGGCATTATGAGTTTGTGGTGATGCCTTTCGGGCTCACCAATGCCCCAGCTGTGTTCATGGATCTCATGAACAGGGTTTGCAGGCCGATGTTGGATCGGTCAGTGATTGTATTTATCGACGACATTCTCGTGTATTCGAGATCTAGAGAGCAGCACGAGGAGCATTTGAGGGAGGTCCTTGAGGTATTGAGGTCGGAGAAGCTTTATGCAAAGTTCTCCAAATGTGACTTTTGGTTGCGGGAGGTCCAATTTCTAGGACATGTTGTTAATCAGAAAGGGATATTGGTCGATCCGGCCAAGGTTGAGGCGGTGATGAGTTGGGAGGTGCCGAAGTCACCCTCCGAGATCAGGAGTTTCCTTGGGCTGGCAGGGTATTATCGGAGATTCATTAAGGATTTCTCCAAGATCGCAGTGCCGCTCACCAGATTGACCCAGAAGGGTGTTGCATTCTCATGGGGGCCCGAGCAGCAGACCTCCTTTGAGACACTTCGCCAGAGGTTGTGTGAAGCCCCGGTATTAGCTCTCCCGGAAGGGATGGAAGATTTTATAGTATATTGTGACGCATCGATTTCGGGACTGGGTGCAGTGTTGATGCAGAGGGGTCATGTGATAGCTTATGTGTCGAGGCAGCTGAAGCCTCATGAGGCGAGATATCCCACGCATGATTTAGAGTTGGGGGCAGTAGTGTTCACTCTCAAGATTTGGCGTCACTACCTGTATGGGGTTCGATGTACGATATACACGGATTGAAGTATTTGATGGATCAGCCCAACCTAAATATGCGTCAGAGGAGGTGGTTGGATGTAGTCAAGGATTATGATTGTGAGATCCTGTACCACCCGGGCAAGGCTAATGTGGTAGCCGATGCATTGAGCCGCAGGACGGAGAGCACTCCATTGCAAGATGTATGCTTGAGACCGACTGTGATGACTCCAGTATTGGATGCTATTCGTGGGGCACAGGCTGAGGCTGTGCGGCCAGAAATGCAGAAGAAAGAGTGGGTTGTGGGGTTAATTTCAGAGTTCGTTAAGGATGGGCGAGGACTTATGACGTTTCAGGGTCGGATCTGGGTACCGTTCGTGGGCGGTACGCGTATTACTTTGATGGAAGAGACTCATAGATCGAAATTCTCGATCCATCCCGGCGCTACGAAGATGTATTTGGATTTGAGGAAAGAGTATTGGTGGCCCTGTATGAAGAGGGACGTTGCATGGTTCGTTGAGAGGTGCTTGACCTGCCGTAGGGTTAAGGCCGAGCACCAGAGACTGCATGGCAAGTTACAGCCATTGGAGATCCCCGAGTGGAAGTGGGAGCAGATCACTATGGATTTCATCACCAAATTGCCGAAGACTGCCAGGGGAGTTGATGCAATTTGGGTGATTGTGGATAGGTTGACGAAGAGTGCACACTTCCTTGCCATCAGCAAGAGTTCTTCAGCGGAGAAGTTGGCGGAGATATATGTGAGAGAAGTGGTATCTCGGCATGGAGTGCCGATCTCGATTGTTTCAGACCGTGATGTGCGCTTCACTTCCAGGTTCTGGAAGAAATTTCATGAGGAGCTGGGTACTAAATTGCATTTTAGTACCGCATACCATCCCCAGACAGACGGTCAGAGCGAGCGGACGATTCAGACGCTGGAGGACATGCTTCGAGCGTGTGTGTTAGACTTCGGGGGCAGCTGGGATGCATACTTGCCCTTAGCAGAGTTTTCCTACAACAACAGCCATCATTCGAGCATTGGTATGCCACCTTTTGAGCTGTTGTATGGTAGGAGGTGTCGGACCCCCATTTGCTGGGGAGAGGTGGGACAGAGAGTGATGGGTAGCATAGAGATCGTGCTTCAGACGACAGAGCAGATTCAGCAAGTTAGACAGAGGTTATTGACCGCCCAGAGCCGACAGAAGAGTTAAGCAGACAGGCGTCGATCCGAGCTTGAGTTTCAAGTCGGCGACTTCGTTCTCCTGAAGGTCTCTCCTTGGAAAGGAGTGATTCGATTCAGGAAGAGGGGCAAGTTGGGGCCCCGGTATATTGGGCCATTTCGTGTGATTGCAAGGATAGGCCGGGTAGCCTATCATTTGGAGTTGCCAGCGGAGTTGGGGCAAATCCATGACACTTTTCATGTGTCGCAATTAAGGAAGTGCATAGCCGATGAGTCGGCAGTAGTCCCATTAGAGGATATTCAGGTGGATGCGGGCCTGAATTATGCTGAGAGACCAGTGGCCATCAGGGATTGGAAGATCAAGGTTCTGAGGAACAAGGAGGTACCTTTGGTGTTGGTTCAGTGGCAACACCGGAAGGGATCGGAAATGACTTGGGAGCCGGAACGTGACATGCGGGAACAGCATCCGGAATTATTTTCAGAGTGAGACTTCGAGGGCGAAATCTAATCCTAGTGGGGGAGAATTGTAACAGCCCGAAATCTCAGGTATTGTTAAATTATGTTTTTGGGGTGTTTTAAGAGGGGACTCGGCGAGTTAGAGCCTAGACTCGCCGAGTAGGACCGCAGACCTGGTCGCGGGTTCGCGACTGGACTCGACGAGTCCAGATAGGGACTTGGCGAGTCGGCGCTGTTTAGCGAAAACCCTAACCGTTCAGGTTTTGGACGTATAAAAGGGACTTATAGGCCGTCATTGTCCGTCTTTAGTCGACTGAGAAGAACCCTAAACGGCTGTGGGCATCTAGAGCAAGATTGAAGGATATTAGGGCCTTGAAGAAATTGTTGTGCAAGGAGGAGAAGAGTTTTGGCTAAAGGAACAGCAAGGGATTCGAGTTCTGCGGTTTGGGGACACAGAGAGTGCGTTATTCAGGTAATATTTCGGATCTTTTCTGTTATGTTGATGTGTGCATGGATTTAGGGTTTATGGAACCCATTTGGTGATTAGATGGATTAGTACCTTGTTACCCAAACGACTATAACCCTGTATTAGGACCTTTAGAGGTCCAGAAGGTCCCACGCTTGTGTATTTCGGGACAATACTTATCTCAGGAAGCAGTTTGATCGACTGCATGGCATGGACTCGCCGAGTCCGACGAACAGACTCGGCGAGTAGCTTGGAGATTGACTGGAACTCGTCGAGCTGTTCTTCAGACTCGGCGAGTGGAGTCGGGGTGGCCCCGCGATTCTTCCACGAGGATCTCGTCAAGCCAAGAGGGATACTCGACGAGTAGAAAGGGAACATCAGGGAAAGTTGGGGAGGACGTCTAGACTCGCCGAGTCGCCTTTGCACTCGCCGAGTCCGGTCAAGTTGACCGTTGACCGTTGACCAGAGTTGACCTACATGTAATTTCTTAGGGTCAGTTGTCTTGAAAGATAAAAGTATTAATAAGGGATATATGATATTATAGGGAGTCTATAGCTCGGCGGATCGAGTGCGAGTGATTTCAGGAGTCGCTAGCTTTCATTACCCGCGAGGTGAGTCCTCTCACTATACTGTACCCGGAAGGGTTTGACTGTGTGACCGGAAGGTCGGATATGATATGTGATATGTATGCTATATGTGGTAAGTTATTTGTTATATGTGCTATGTATGTCATGGGCCGGAAGGCGATTATATTATGGGCCGGAAGGCAATATGTTATGGGCCGGAAGGCAATATGTTGTGTGATGGACCGGAAGGTCGGCGTGGGTAGGACCGGAAGGTTTACCCAGCAGGGACGGAAGTCCCCTGAGACACATGGACCGGAAGGTCAGGGCCTGGAAAGGCGTATGTGCGTAAGTTGTATATTGGGGAACTCACTAAGCATTTATGCTTACAGTTGTTATGTATGTGTTTCAGGTACTAGCGAGGACCGTGGGAAGGCGCCGGCGTGATCGATACACACTGAAGGATGTTTTTATGATCTTGGGATTTAGACAGTTTGTATTTGACATGACACTTAAATTATTTATGCCTTGTTTTGAATGGAAATACTATTTTTTTTAAATGAAAAATTTGTTTGAAAATTTGCGCTGTTACATCCTTCCACTCCATCAGCAACAACAACAACTGCCACTGCACCGTCCAAGACATCTGACAACAAGAGGAAACGGTAGGACAAAAAGAGGGACAAGAAAGCTCAATCCTCTTCCAAAAACCAACAGATAGTGGTTGTCCATGCCGCCACCACTCTTGCTACCCCTGTACCAGCGGAAACCTATGTTGGGAACCTGCCCAAGTGCCCCAAGTGCCCCTTCCATCACAACGGCCCCTGCCGTGAATTGCATTGCACCAACTATGACCGGAAGGGCCATACTGTCCGGTTTTACAGATCCCAACCCAAACCTATCTCTCAAGTCCCCAGCTCGGGAGTGAGCCAGGCCTGCTATGGTTGTGGAGAGGTAGGTCATTTCAAGAAAAAACTGTCTGAAGGCCGGAAATATAGGAGGAACAGGAAGACTACTCGCTATTGGCCACAACGAAGCAGTGGCGGACCCCACAGTAGTCACGGGTACGTTCCTTCTCAACAACTCTTATGCTTGTGTCTTATTCAATAGTGGTGCAGAAAGAAGCTTCATAAACCAAAACTTTAAACACTTACTTAAACAATCCCCACAACCACTAAAAGAAACATTCGTCGTAGAAATTGCTAACGGAAAGACAGAAAGCTCTAACGAAATCTACATAGGTTGCACCCTCACGCTAGATGATCATTCATTCCCAATCGACCTCATACTAGTTTCGATCAAGAGTTTCGATGTCATTGTGGGCATGGACTGGTTGAGTCTCCATCACGTTGATATCCTATGCTTCGACAAAGCCATCTGCCTAAATCTGCCAAATAGCGAAACCTTGTTAATCTATGGAGACAAACCCAGTACGAGCCTTCGTATCATCTCAAGTATTCAAGCCCATAAGTACTTACGTAAGGAATATCGCACGTTCCTTGCACACGTCGTTGACACGAGCCAGAAAACGAAAGATCTAAAAGATTTCCCTGTCGTATGCGATTTCCCCGACGTCTTTCCAGAGGAGCTCTCAGGTTTACCTCCCAAACGTTAGGTTGAGTTCAGAATCGACCTAATTCCAGGGGCTACCCCCGTAGCTAAATCGCCTTATCGTCTAGCGCCTGCTGAGATGCAAGAATTGTCTGGTCAACTTAATGAGCTGCTCAGCAAGGGCTTTATAAGACCAAGTTTCTCACCCTGGGGAGCACTGGTCTTGTTCGTGAAAAAGAACGACGGATCATTCCGTATGTGCATCGACTACAGAGAAGTCAATAAACTCACGGTAAAAAATCACTACCCTCTTCCCCGTATAGACGACCTATTCGACCAACTACAAGGGGCGAGTTACTTTTCCAAGATTGATCTTAGGTCTGGGTATCACCAGTTACGAGTGCTTGAGGAGGATGTTCTGAAAACAACCTTCCGAACTCGTTATGGACACTACGAGTTCGTAGTGATGCCCTTTGGACTGACTAACGCACCTGCAGTATTCATGGACTTGATGAATAGGGTGTGTCGTCCTTACTTATTCAAGTTCGTCATCATCTTTATTGATGACATACTTGTCTACTCTCGGAGTGAGGAAGAACATAGCGATCATCTATGACGAGTCCTAGAAACCCTACGATCGGAGAAGTTATACGCGAAGTTCTCTAAGTGCGAATTTTGGATCCGAAGAGTCGAATTCTTAGGAAACGTGGTTAGTGAGGAAGGAATCCACGTGGACCCATCCAAGATTAAAGCTATCGAGGACTGGTCAGCACCGAAAACGCCTACAGAAATTCGTCAATTTCCAGGCCTCGCTGGCTACTACCGCAGACTCATTCAGAACTTCTCTCGGATTGCGAAACCTCTCACCACATTGACTTAGAAAGGCATGACATTAGACTAGGAAGAGAAACGGGAGAAGGCATTCCAAACCCTGAAGTGAGCCCTATGCACCGCACTGGTATTATCCCTTCCCGAAGGGACAGAAGATTTCGTGGTATACTGCAATGCATCGAACCAGGGGCTCGGTTGTGTCCTGATGCAACGAGGTAAGGTCATCGCCTACGCCTCGAGGCAACTGAAGACACATGAGATTAAGTACACCACGCACGACCTCGAGTTAGGAGCGGTCGTATTCGCTCTAAAGATCTGGAGACATTACCTGTATGGAACGAAGAGCACGATATACACTGACCACAAAAGCCTCCAACACATACTGAACCAGAAGGAGCTCAATATGAGACAACGACAGTGGGTCGAGCTACTCAATGATTACGAATGTGAAATTCACTATCATCCGGGTAAAGCCAATGTGGTAGCGGACACCCTAAGCCGGAAAGAACATTCGGGTCGAAGAGTCAAGTCGTTAACGATGACTATCCATTCGCATCTCTCCGCACAGATTAAGGAAGCTCAGCTCGAAGCATTGAAGCCTAAAAACGTGACGGGAGAATCCTTGCGAGGAATGGATAACAACTTGGAAATCCAGGGTGACGAAGCTTTATATCTCATGGACTGAATCTGGACACTGCTTCACGGTGGTTTTAGAGACCTAGTCATGAAGGAAGCACACAATACTCCATATTCCGTTCACCCAGGTTCAGATAAGATGTATCTGGATCTTAAAAAGTCAAACTAGTGGCCTAACATGAAAGTAGAGATTGCTACCTTCGTGAGTAAATGTCTTACTTGCGCGAAGGTTGTCACACCCCCAAACCAGAATGGCGGAAACATTCGAGGGTGGATGACTTCACGTAGTATCACAACAATTGAATATTGTAAAGAAAGTAACACGGCTATCATATATATAATGAAAACGTATATTGTTGCGTTATACATATTAGCAAAAGAATATTACAATATGATGATAAATGTTCAATAATAAAACGTCCTTAGCGTTCCTTCTTCAAAATCTGGTAGTTACCTGTATTACTGATTCCCTCAGAAATACAAGTGGTTTTGAAAAAGTGTCAACAATTAAGTTGGTGAGTTCATAAGTGTTTCGCATTGAAAAGTATGTCCTTTTAGTAGTAAATCAATGAACGAGGTTTTCAGAAAATCCAATATTTTCTTAAGTGGTTTGAAAAGTTTCTAGAGTTGGTATGCGTTAGTATGTTCCATACTTGAATAATAATGATAAACCTTGTGCTAAAAATGATGTGGAAAACTGAATGCATATATGAATCTCGTAAATCAAACTTGTTTTTATACTTTTATGTGAGTTTTATAACCATACTATTCACGCTGACTGCCTGTAACAACATTCTTCAGGTGTTGTAGTGTTATGACATTTGTCACCCCAGACCTGCCGGTCTAACTATAGCTAATAGTTTAGGTGCGGGGTTGTCAATCCCATATAGATCTATACACAAGTATCACGCTCTCCCTCCAAGAGATTATGGTATATAATACAGGACTTGAAATGCATACATACAAGTACGTTGAAGTTTGAATATCTCACATTACTTGGTATAAATAGATTTACGATAAGAAAGACTTTACTTCATTTGAAAGTATTTCATTTGTCAAGATGTATATGTAAAATGTATGAATAACTTGTTAACTATACTCATTATAGTTTCTCGAAAAAGTATGTTTCCATTTAGTAAGAATAACTTGGTGATATAATAGCCCTTTAAACATAAAGATGTTTGTATCAATACTCTATAAGATAGATATTATAATTATGTTTATAAAACGATACTTTGACTTGTAATGTACTTGTATTTCCCCCCTAAAACATGAAAAGAATTGAAAAGTAGGGGTATGAACTCACTCGTTTGGTTTGAAGAGAGAGAGGCTAGAGTTGAGCAGAACTTCGACCGCGGAAAGTTGCGTCTTCGGGCTCTTCGGGGATCTCGGTAGCGTAGATCTTTCGTCGGGGGCTCGAGTGCGGAAACCGAGGGCGTCGGGATGATCTCTGGAGCTCTAGGGTGTGTAAAAGTGATAGGGGGTATGAGAATTGTGTGCAAAAACCCGAAGCTCAACCTCTCTATTTATAGGCTGGAAACTCCTCGTACACGGGGCATACTACCAGAGTACGCTGGGCGTACTTGGTACGCGGGGCGTACTTCGGTTATGCGGGGCGTAAAAATGCGTCACGGCTTACGACTCCGGTCTAGCTAAGCATAGAGTTGCATCCAATGGGACTCGACTCTAGGTCTAGTATGCGGGGCGTACTCCAATATTACGCTGGGCGTAATCCCGGCTTCCGTCTTCTAAATTCCGTAACTTTCGCGTACGGGCTCCGTTTTTCACGTTCTTTATATCCACGCGTAGGTGAGATTATGCTCTACAACTTTAATTTAGACTCCGTCAGCTAGTTTTGACTTTATTTTTAATGATATTTTTTAATAGGCCGGGACTCCTAAAGTCCGTTAAAAATTCATAGTTTCTGTATTCGACGTCGGTTTTCGTTTGTCTTTTTATCATTTTACTCCTATGGTGGAGATCTTCAACTCTCATTTAGGTTGCGTTAGCTAAATAACACTCGATCTTCAATTTGAGTTTTTAGCCCTCTACCACTGTTACGAAACTTTGGAAATTCGTAACTTCTTCATACGAGGTCCAAATTGGACGATCTTTTTATGTATGTTTACAGTCTAATGAACTCTACATCTTTTGTTTAGATATCTAAGGCAAAAATGCATTTTATTGAAATTTCACTTTTTACGTTAAATTGCGTTTTAACGGTGTGTCGTAAATATACGGGTGGTTATAATTTCTTCAATATAACCCGGTTTTGAACGTTCTTTATGTTTTTGGAAACCTTGGCACGATATCTAAAATTTGATGCATCCCAACTTAGATATTTGAACACTTTATTTTTGAGGTTAATTTAGTTGATTCCAAATAGTTTTCGTTGTATTTGACATTTGAGCGTTACACTGCTTTTGGAAAAATATAGGGTTGTCACAAAGGTCATGGTCGAATACCAAAAGCCATCAGGATTATTACAGCAACCGGAGATACCCGAATGGAAGTGGGAGTGGATCACTATGGATTTCATAACCAAGCTACCCAAGACAACAGGAGGGCTTGATACCATATGGGTCATTATAGACAGATTGACCAAGTCTGGACACTTCCTGTCCATCAAAGAAACAGACAAGATGGAGAAACTCACAAGGACATACATTAAAGAGATCGTACGACTACATGGTGTCCCTATATCTATCATCTCTGATAGAGATAGTAGATTTACTTCGAGATTATGGCTATCACTGCAAAGCACCCTAGGGACGAGGTTGGACATGAGTACAGCCTACCATCCGTAGACCGACGAGCAAAGTGAGAGGACTATACAAACCCTGGAGGACATGATGCGGGACTCTGTGATCGACTTTGTTAAGGCATGGGATACCCACTTACCCCTTGTAGAGTTTTCTTACAATAACAGTTATCACACGAGCATCAAGGCAGCTTCGTTCGAAGCCCTCTACAGCCGAAAGTGTAGATCCCCTATGTGTTGGGCTGAGGTGGGTGACACTCAGTTAGCTAAGGGACGAGTTCCTGATAGCGCTCTCACGGGCCCGAAGATCATTCGAGAAACGACCGAGAAGATTGTACAGATTCGCGAACGATTAAAAGCCGCTAGGGATCGACAAAAAAGCTACGCGGACAAACGAAGAAAACCTTTGGAATTGCAGGTGGGAGACCGAGTCCTTTTCAAAGTCTCACCCTGGAAGGGCATGATACGCTTTGGAAAGCGTGGAAAGTTGAACCCAAGGTACATAGGGCCTTTCGAGATTCTCGCCAGAATCGGCCCCGTAGCTTACAAACTCAATCTACCCCGCGAGCTCAGTAACATACATCCTACCTTCCATGTCTCAAACCTGAAGAAATGCCTATCCGAAGAGACTCTCGTAATTCCACTCGACGATATTGAGGTCAACGAGGGCCTCAACTTCATGGAAGAGCCTGCGGAGATCATGGACCGAGAGGTCAAAAGAACGAAACTAAGCTGCATCCCAATTGTGAAGGTTCGCTGGAATGCTAAACGAGGACCGAAGTTCACTTGGAAGCGCGAGGATCAAATGAAACTTAAATATCCTCATCTCTTTGCTTAGTTGTGTTGTAATAACTTAGCTGCTTGAATTCTAAATTTCGGGACGAAATTTCCTCTAACGGGGGGATGATGTGACAACCCGAAATTTATTCCGTCGTTGGAACCCGTTTCCATTAATAGAATATTCTATTTTTATTAAGGTTCCGTTAACATTTGGAGTGGACGAATCAATAAATGTTTTATTTTATTCTATTTTATTAGTGTCGTAATAAAATAAATAAAAACACGTGAATTACCCTCCCGTTTAGTTGGAAAAAGTTTTTAATTACGACCATTTAATTGGGTAAAAATTTTCAACTCCGTTTAACGTCGGTATGGGGTGGATCCCCACCTGGCCAGCAACTTAAGCCCTATAGATGGTATGATCATGTGGTGCTTTCAAGAGAAAGATATAGGATAGAAAATCGCCAGATCAGGATGAGCAGCTGTGGTTCAAGGATTCAAAAGTCATCAGTGGTTAATGTTCTAAGTGGGGGAGAATTGGAATTTCGCAGATGAGGTATTGTATTGATAAGATGCTTCCTTATGCAGTTGGATGTCGGTTTCTAGAGGGACGCGTTGTAGCGACCAGTTGCTGAAGACCCGGTATGGAAGGTAGTTCTATGTGCGGGTGTGGAGTATTCTACCATGCCAAAAAGCGATCAATGGGTCTGTCTTCAAGTGATGAATATGTTGAGCAAGTGTAATGAGGACTCTTTATAGGTTATTCAGTTGTGTGTTCTGGACCTAGGTATATGTGTGTCAGAATTGTAGCATGTTCCTTCAGTTACTAGTATGGAGAGAAGTCCTGATGTTGTGGCAATGTTTGATGTTACAAGGTTGTGGTCAAGCCTCCTTGGAGGTGGCGGAGATGGGTATCTCCAGGATGGAGCTTTGATCAGCAGAAGCAGAAGTAGCAGGGTCGACAGACACAGAAGCAACCCAGATCTATGCTGAGAATCATGTGAGGGTATTCTAGCCATAGGTCGTGGACGTAGAGATTATGATAGTTATGTTCCCTGCTATAGCATGTTTGGGATAGACATAATGTTGAGGTTTGGATGAGTTGTTCTTGGTTGTGCCGAACTAGAGGAGTTTGAGGGGGATGCAAGGATAGTTCCTTGGGTTTCAAGTATGGTTGGAAGATATGAGTTATGTTGTAGTGGTATTCCAATCTAGGGTATTCCATCATGAGGATGACTGGACCCTATGATTTATTGGACTGGATATGTTTGGTATTCCAACCTGAGGGTTGATTGGGCCAAACATATGTGAAGATACGAGGGTATACCATCCAAGGGATGATTGGACCCGTCGTAGATGTACCTGGAATTCCAGCTCGAGGCTGATTGGGGCAGGTATGAGTGTTATGCAATTTAGCTGGTTGTCCATGAGAGTTGTTTGGACACTGAAGGATGTGTTATCTTAGCACCAAAAAGGGATTAGACTCAGGAGGAGAACTAGACGAGTTTCCAATATTGTGAGTACCTGGTTTGTCGTCAGTTTTGACAAGAGAAAGATAGCTTAGTGCTTTGGTGGAGTCCAGTGGCTTATTATGGTATCCAGTTTCGTAAGCTGCGGAAGTAGGTACAAGACGGGAATATGGTAGTATCATCAGGTGATACTTAGTTGATATGTGTAGATATCAGGGGTAAGAAGCCAGTGGCTGGCTTGGATTAGTTGATAAGGTTCGGCATGGGAAGAAGTTGTTTCATAAGAGATGCAATAAGTAATGTCGGTAGAAACCGGGGGTCGGTTCAAGGCGGGAGATTGCATTGTAGCAATGATATTTGGAATCGCGTGTTGCATTCGGCTTCGAGGACGAAGCCTAATTTAAGTGGGGGAGAATTGTAGCACCCCAAGTTCAAAAGCAAGAGTTCAGGGGCTTAAATTGTAAATTGAGGAAGCCACTCGACGAGTAGGTGCGATTACTCGTCGAGTCGGAACGGGTTCTGGTTGCGAGTTAAGTGACCAACTCGCCGAGTCGGCGGCTGGACTCGACGAGTTGGTGATGGGAGGAGAAAACCCTAATCTTAGGGTTTGCACCCTATTTAAAGGACCTTAAGTCCTCACCTCATCCTCCTTGTTACCCCCTTGAGAGTCAAAAAAACCCTAAAATCGTGTGTGAGCCTTTGGAGTGAGCTTGGAAGCTTTGGAAGGAGTTTCTAGCAAGGAAGGCTTGTAGATCAAGTGTATATGTAACTCCCGTAGATCTAGGCTAGTCAATTTAGAGACGATAAGCGTCAAAAATGACTTTTTGATAGAAGAGTGTTTAGAATGAGTAATCACAACCAAGTTGTAGTATACGTCACAAGGTTTCCGTGTATATAAAGAACGCCGAAATCCGAGTTATAACGAAGAAGTAATGACCTGTTGAAGTTTCGCGATAGATCTGATATGACACAGCGCAACGTAAGTAGTGAATTTACGTTAGAACGATATTTGGCCTTAGTGATCTAAATGAAATTCATAAAATACGTTAAACCGAGAGCGTGCATGAAAAGAACGTCTAAATCTGACTTCGTACGAGGAAGTTATGCTTTTTCTAAGTTTCAGCTTAGCGGTATGCAACCCGATGTTCGATTTTTGAGACCGAGTGAGTTCTAGCCGAAACAATCTAAATGAGAATCAAATATCTCATTAATAGTAGTGCAACGATAAAAATATAGACAGGAACAGACGTCGGAGGAAGAAGTTATGAATTTATAACGGAGTTTTCCGGTCCCGGCCTGTTAAAAATAATATAATAAAAATAAACTCAAAAATTAGCCAATGGAGTATAAATGAAAGTTGTAGAGTATAGTCTCGCCTATGCGTGCATATAAAGAACGTCGAAAAGGGAGCTCGTATGCGAAAGTTACGCAATTTTGAAGTTTGGTATGTCGGTGTATGCTAAGCGTAATGGAGTACGCCCAGCGTACCCATATACATGAACTGAAATGGGCCACATTGGCCTGACCCAATACTCGAGTGCATGGGTTCGTAAGAAATGACGACTCCAGCCTGATCCGAAGCGTACGCCCATCGTAGATCTTAGTACGCCCAGCGTACTACGAAATTACGCCCAGCGTATTCCTTCTTTCAGCACCCTATAAATAGAAATTGAGGGCTGCCAAATTTATTTGCTCAAATATTTCTTTCTCTCTCATTTTTACCTCGTTTTGCGTGCAAGTTATACCTCGAAGCCCCAGTATCATTCCCGAGACCCGAAGCAAGTTCCGAATCCCCGAAGATCCCGAGAAGTAGAGTTTTCGAGCTGAAGATCTGCCCGCGAGAAGCCCGGTTTTTGTGAATATCTCCCGGTTTCACCGAAGAATACTACTTCTACAAGCTGTAACATTGTCCGATCATCTTCTGATCAAGTGAGTGTATAGTTCCTTTCTTTTAACACATAAATATAAAGTATTAGCTATGAAATATGTGTTATGTGTTATATATTATTTGTCTATTTGAGATGGGCTTGGAATTGATGTTTTTATACGGGTGTTAAATGATTTAAACTGTGTTTGTATTTATATCTACAAAAATGTTAGGTAGAACATGGGTAGATGGAATAGTTGGTGACGATGCGACTTCATGCCTATTGAGTAAGCCTTGGTGACGATGCGACTTCGTGCCTATTGAGTAAGCCTTGGTGACGATGCGAATCCGTGCCTATTGAGTAAGCTTTGGTGACAATGCGACTTCGTTCCTATTTGATAAACCTTGGGGACGATGTGACTTCGTGCCTGTTGAGTAAACCTTGGTGACTATGGAGTTAGCGCCTGATAGCTATGGATTTAGTATCTGATAGATAAATTTTGGCAGCAATGGACTTCGTGCTAATTCCTTAGGTAAATCCTTAGGAATGAATGAATGAAGGATAATTGGTTCTTAGGGTAAACCCAAGAAATAAAGGAGATATGGGGATGGGTATTTGGGTTGATTGTTGGATGATTGAATAATAAATGTATTATTGTGGGTTGAAAACCCTATATGCTCACCAGACTCCCAAGCCTGACCCACTAAGTTTTCTTTGTATCACATGTATCAATACGAAGACATATTTCACTGAGAGATTAAAGGAGATGTAAATCATTAGTGTAAATAAATGTAAGTTCTATTTATGCTTATGTGTCTGTATCGGAACATGACATCCCAAGATTTTGTTATATAATGAAAATACTTTTCTTTAAGAAATGCTTTGATAAATTCTTATCATATTTTGTTTTGGGAACAAATTCCGCAACAGTTTTCTTTAAACGATTACTCTGATTTTAAAAACAAAGCGTAAACAAATCGGTCTTTTCTGGCCGTGAAATTGGGGATGTCATAGTATAGCATCAAGGGACTCGTATAGATCCAGAATCTACTTCAGCTTGGGCACCTTTTTGAGGTAACAAGTCATTACCTTGATCCCTTCCTTTCTTGATCAACTTATGGATGGATTTGGGGCTATTTTAGTATGATTAAGATCCATTTCGAGTTATGGGTCTAGATCTGGGGTTGCAACTTCAGATCTAGACTTGCCTTGGTCTAGGAAATCATAAAGCATCAGCCCTTGGGTTGGTTGTGAAGCATCCTTGCCTTAAACCCTAGCCCTAGCTTGTTTTGGGCCAATAGCACCTTGTACTCACGTAAAGTTAGCAGCTTTACGTGAGAGTCATGCCCTAGGACGATGTATCTACAGTTTGGAGCCTCTGCATGGCTCAAAAAGTGATTGTATGGATGAAGGTGTAACGCCTCATTTCTGGTATGTGATTTAAATAAAGTAATTTTCATTTCTTAAGGGGTACTCGACGAGTCTGTAGCCCGACTGTCGAGTAGAGATGGGATGATCACGCAAATTAGGTTGGCTACTCGACGAGTCCATACGCTGGGACTCGGCAAGTCCGCCTGTCTGGATGAAGCCCTACTTTTAAGGATTTGCACCCTATTTAAATGCATTAATGCGCCCCAACCTCGCCCCCATCACCCTCAGAGCATTTCTTACCAAACCCTAGCCCCCGTAAAGAGTGTGTGAATGATTGTTACCTTGTGAAGGAACTTTTGGAGCAAGTAGAAGAAGGAGAAGGTTGAAGAGTTCAAGTAAGAGGAAGTAGATCCAGAACACACTCATTTGTGGTCATCTTTTCTGGTAATAAAGTCTCCACCTTACTTATTCATCTAGTAGATCTTGTTTGTCCCCAAATTGTTGCTTTTAAGCCCAAAAACCCCAAATCCTTGGTGATAAAGCCTTATGACCGTGTTATACTTCAGATCTAGACCCTCATTGCATTCTAGAAGTTTAAAGTTTTAGTTGTGGTCGTGATTGAGGTCCCTCTTGAGCTTGGAACCCCATTAAGAGCTTAGATTTGGCATTTGAACCTTTTAAAGCCATGCATGCACGTAAAGTTTGCAACTTTACGTGATAAGCATGCCATAGAAGCTTGGATCTGTGATTTGGAGCCGCTGCATGGCTCAAACCAAGTTTGTATAGGAAAAGGATTGAATGGACTCGGCGAGTCATATGAAGATAGTCGTGGACTCGACGAGTTGGATGAGCAGCTCGGTGAGTCCGATGAAGATTGCCTTAGACTCGACAAGTTGTTCAAACAACTCGGCGAGTCGGATGAGTTTTCCCGATTAAAGTAGAGTTTGAGTGGAGTAGCTTCATTCCTTCTTAGTTACACTTAAAGTTAGCAACTTTACGTGTTCAGATGGTCCCAGGACCTTGGATCTACGAGTTAGATACTCTGGAATGGATTAGAATCGATTGTATGGAATCTGCACGCCAGAAGTCGGCGAGTTGTTCTTTGGAATCGACGAGTCGAGTCGCGAGTCCTCGCCTTTCTTCGACTTGTGAGTTCAGGGTGAGTCAATGAGTGGGAAAGGGACTCAATGAGTTAAAGTCATAGTTAGTAAAGAAGGGACTCGACGAGTCTGCGCCCTGACTCGGCGAGTCCGGTCAACTGGAAGTTGACTTTGACCAGAGAGTTGACTTTAACCAGGGGGAAAATAGTCATTTTACCCTGAGGGCATTTACAAGTAACTGATCTAGTGTTTTTGGGATTTGTAGCCGGACAGTTCCGGGGCAGCAGTCAACCACTTTTAGAGTTAGCATCTCAGCAGCCAGCACTACGAGGTGAGTTTCCTTCCAGTAGGAACGGGTCTACGGCCACAATCTCGGACCGTTTAGTTAGCAATAGTTCCGGACCTCGATCCGATGCAGTAGTTAGATTGCTTGATGTCTTTATGATTCAAGCATGTTTGTGTTATGTGTTCCGGACCCTGGTCCGATGCATTATGCAATATATGTATTCATGCTAGTTGACATGTTTATGCTATGTTATATTCAGTTAGTTCCGGACTTCAGTCTGATGCAGTTTCCGGACATCGGTCTGATGTAGAGGGTAAGGCCCTAGTTAGTTCCGGACTTCGGTCCAATGCAGTTTTTGGACTTCAGTCCGATGCAGTTTTCGGACTTCGATCTGATGCAGTGGGCAAGGCCCAGTATGTGCTTTATATGTTACTGTATGGTATGTGGTAGTTTGGGGGAGCTCACTAAGCTTTGTGCTTACAGTTTCAGTTTTGGTCTCAGGTACTTTCGCAACCAAAGGGAAGAGCTCGGGATGATGGCATTGCACACACCACAGCTTCAGCTTTTGTCCTAGGAGTTTATTTCAGATACTATGTTATGTGATACAGTTTTTTTGTTATGACACATCTATTATAACTTTTTGGGATTTATGACGTACGATTTCATTATATATTATAAATGATTGTTAGCTTTTAGTACTATTTAAACAAAAAAATTTGGATCATTACAGAAGGACTGAATAGACTCAGCGAGTCTCATGGGTTGACTCGGTGAGTCATATGATGATGGCCATGGACTCGACGAGTTGGATGAACAACTCAACGAGCCTGTTGAAGATTGTTGTGGACTCGGTGAGTTTGTTCTTGGACTCGACGAGTCATAGCGCAGAACCCCCCAACCTCTTCCAGTTAAGACTCAGATCAGTGAGTTGAGTGGCGACTCGGTGAGTTGGACAAGGACTCAGAGATTAATGGACTCGATGAGTCATGGGGTAATTCGGCGAGTCGAGTCCTGATATGAGAGTTTTCTGAAGCTAATAGCTCGGCGAGTCAATGGGTTGACTCGGCGAGTAGGGTCAATCACGAAGGTTGACTTTGGGCTAGGACATTGACTTTGACCCGTTTGACCTTCAAGGGTATTATGGTAATGTGGATTTTTATGTCAATGGATCATTGATGGCTATAAGGATCTTGGTGAAAGGTGAAGCTTTCCTGTTTCCCATGATCAAGTTTATCTTTCCCTGCTCCACATTCTCACTTCTTCTTAGTCCCTGCAAATCACAACATATGTGAATACCACAACCTGTATCAAGGACCCAAGACTTAGAATGAGGTGAGTTATTAGACAATATAGTGTATATACCTGCATGGTTGGGTTTTACTTTCCCATCCTTCAAATCTTGTTGGTACTTTGGGCAGTTTCGCTTCCAGTGTGATTTTTCATGGCAATAGAAGCATTCAGCCTCATTAGGGTTAGCAGAAGGAGTGACAAAGCCTTTCTTGGTTTTGCTTGAAGAGGAGCCTTCAAGGGTCTTACCCCTGGTACCCTTAGAAGGGTTCTTTCTCTTCTTCCATTTTCCATGCCCGATTGCCAAGACATTGGTCGCGGTTAGAGTAGGAGTAGGAGCAGTAACAACCGAATTACCCTTTAGAACACTTTCAGCGGTCTTCAAGAGTCCTTGAAGTTTGCTGAGGGTGACTTCTTCCTTGTTCATGTGATATGTCATGCGGAATTGATCATAACACGATGGTAAGGAGTGCAAAATGATGTCTATTGCTAACTCCTCGGGGAAGTTCACATTCAGCTTCAATAAACGGTCCACATACCTTTTCATTTTCTGCATGTGGCCCGTGATGGGTTCACCATCCTTCATTCGGGTTGTTATCATGGAGGAGATTATTTCATATCGCTCTTGACGAGCACTTTGATGGTAGCGGTTCATCAAGTCCTGGTGCATCTCAAAAGGATAATAGTCCTCATAGGACTTTTGGAGCTCGGCTGTCATGGTGGCCATCATGATGCATGCCACTTTTGTAGCATCTCTTTCATGTACCTCATATTCAGCAAGCTCTTAAGGAGTAGTAGTTTGCTCGGGTACCTTCAGCTCCTTGTCGAGAACATATTCTTTGCTCTCATACCGAGTGACCATCCTGATGTTTCTGATCCAATCTGTAAAGTTGGACCCATCAAAGATGACTCTCCCACAAAGATTCATGAGAGAGAAGGAGCTAGTAGGGTTTCAGCCAAAAGCATTGTTATTGGAAGACATCTAAAAATAAGAGGGAATAAATTAGATTAGATATAGAGATAGTCCTTAATAAAACACCCAAATGTAATATTAAGGATAGGACCCAACACAATATTTTATAACTTAGAAGAGGGATGTCGTAATCTAAGCTATAAGATATTTGAAGATAGGTGAATGACGATTCACCAATTTCCACCATGAAAAATGAAATATTTAATTAGGTTTTAATTGGTTTAGAAACTCCTAGATTCTTTGAGATTCATTGAACTTTCTTCAATAGCATGTTTCAATCTTGAGTGTGCCCTTCAAGTTTTGTGATTGGGATGCCGAGGATCACAAAACAAGGTGTGAAGTAACCATGCAAATTACTTGGTACCCTTAATGTATTACCCCTCAATCAATGTGCCGGTTAACCACACACGCTCCATCGATACTATGATAAACATTAAGTCACCATTTACCTACCTTGTTAAGTTCAAGTTAGTGTGCCGGTTAACCACACACGCTCCACTAACGACTTAAACAAAGTGTAAAGTGTAATTTCATGGGTTAGCCCCTTATTCACATTTTCCTAAAATAACTATGATTGGAAATTTAATAAGGTTTAGTTACTTTACTATAATCATTATACTTTTAATGAGAATTTATAAGTCCTTGTCCTACCTGTTCGGCTAACGACCCTCCACCGATCAAGGAAGCGGTGGCTGAGAGTGGACACCCATTAAGTTTCCATTTTATAGGCAACAACCTTATACCCCGCCTTATAGACCGGCTTCGTGAATGAGACGTACTAGCGGTAAGACGACTTGATCTTATACATATATATATATATATATATATATATATATATATATATATATATATATATATATATATATATATATATATATATATATATATATGTATATATATATATATATATATGTATATATATATATATATATATATATATATATATATATATATATATATATATATATTATTAACTTATATTATTATAAAGTATAAGGGTTGAATTTTAACTTTTAAAATTTTAAGGGTTGGAACTAAAGTTTTAATCATGACTTGTGACAACCGTCAATTTCCGGTCAAGTCAAAGTCAACTAAAGTCAACAAGTCAAACCAGTCAACTCAATTAGCCCTTGTGTACTAGGGTTTACGCTATGTTATTTCCGTACAACTCGCGATTCTAATGAGAAATCATAAATTGAAAAGTTTGTATATCTAGATTTCATTAACCTAAAACTGTGGTAAATATCGAACCAAACCGATAAAACAATGTTGCATACTCATTTGGAGTGTGTAAGATCCTTAAACATGGCTTAGTGGGGCTTACAAACCTTGCGTTGCGAAGTCGGACACTCACAAATGACACACACGAAACCTCTCTCAATCGTTTTCACTCTATCTCTCTGAGAATCTCTCCCAGATCTCTCCAATAATGAGGAATCTCTCCCAAATCTCTCTCCATATAAGAAATCTCTCCAAGTATGTGAAATCTCTCCCAAATCTCTCCACGTATGTCAAATCTCTCTTTGTATGGGAAATATCTCCAAGAATGTGAAATCTCTCCCAAATCTCTCTCAAAAGTTCCTTAAACTTTTTATAGTCTTTCGGGCCATCCCGACCCTTAACCAGGTCAAAAACCACTTAAAACGGGGTAAAAACGGATAAAATAGACTTAAGGACCTGAAACCACTCTTAAGGAGCCGAACCTTCTTAAGGAGCCAAACCCTCTTAAGGAACCAAACCCTCTTAGGAAGCGAACTTGTCAGAAGTGAACTTGTCAGAAGCGAACCCCCTTCGGACCGAAGCTCAACAGACCGAACCCGAACCTTCCCTTTCGAACCGAGCCTCGCATGATGAACCGAACCTCGCACAAGGAACCGAAGGTACCTTCGGTCCATTTCGCCTCCTACCCTTTCGCTCCATTTCGCCTTCGGCCCAGCAGCAGAAGGGACCGAACCTCGGCCTAGGACCGAGAGGCCTCGCAGAGAGCTCTTTTTCACCCGGTTTTTGACTAGTTTTGCGTTTTAGGCCCGTTTTTAATTGTTTTAAAGCGGGATTATCACCCAAAACTTTATTTTAACATATAAGGCCCCATATTTATTAATTAATCACGTTTTTGGGGATAAGCCTTATCCAATAAGGGTGGGTGAAGTACAAGAGATGGAGTGTTGACTTTTCCTTAATTTATGACACAAGCAACCACCATACCCACTCCATGACTAACCCACACTCCTCCCCACCATCCCTAGTCACTTCCTTGTACCCTTCCATCAATCATCAACCATTTCCCACGTTCTTAGAGATGGAACATCCATCCTCTCTCCTCACACTTCAATCATTCTCTCATTTTCCACCAATCACATATGATTGTATTAAGGGGGTTTACGACCACACAAAGAGGTTCACGGCCATGGAGTTTTCGGCCATGGTGTTTACGGCCAAAGAAGATCTTGAGGAGGGTTTACGGCCAAAGGAGATGCTCATGGTTACCCCCATAAGGAGGGTTTACGGCCAAAAGATCAAACACTTTTCTCTCAAACTTTTTCTCTCTATTGCGAGACTCCAAGGCTGATAATCAAGCTTTATTATACTCTTGGTAAGTATAATTCACCCTCCTTATGGTTATTACACTCCCTTTTACTCAAATCATTGATTCCTTACACAAAGATCATCACATTCATGTTAGATCTTCGAATCTTCAAGTGATCCTTCAAGTGTTCTTGAGTTGAACACTTCTCTTCTTCAACACTCATCTACTGATACAACTCAGGGTGAGTTCATATCCCTATCTTTTCATGTTTTTATTAAGTTTTAAGGGGGGAATACAAGTTAAAACACCAAGAACACAACTAAACTCATTTAACAGCCTTCATCAGAAAAGTTCAACTCCATTCACAGACTGTTTTGGGCAACTTAAACATTTTAGTTTTCAAAACTGTTTTAGGTGCAAGTAGTTACAGTTCTTAGCTTTAAAATGACTACTAGCACATCTCCACACGATTTTTCTATGATTTATGGTGATTTTTATAAAACTGCCTATCATTTCAAACATCAATCCGGACCAGTCTGTGATTATGGACTTTTTCACACAAGTTGGAGGTCATTAAAATTCATAATAAAAATTATGAAAAAACTAGACTCATTTCTCAAACTCTCAGAATTTATGGATTTCAATTTGGACCTTTGATGATGTTTCTATAAATTTTCTAAGAATAGTAATTCAAAATGCTAACAATAGAAAAATGCTATCAATTTCATTTCACCTTGTAACATGTTGATCAAGGTGTATATCTTTATGTGAAAATATGTTCTTACAAATAGATGACATTTTGTCTTAGTATATAGCCATACATCAGAATACAAATGGATTTTTACCTACAAAAGCGTGGTAATTAATTTGTTGTTATAATGCATGTTGCTTCACTTTAGAAAAAGGTATATATACATATCTGTAAACAAAAGGGTTTTTACCCTCACAAATACAGTAGTTAAACATAGTAAAAAAAGTTTTAACTATTACATTTAAACGTTTTGATAAACTATAATAGGTATGGTTTATGTTTCCATTAACACAACAAACACATTTCGGAAAGTCTTGTTCCCACAGAAAAAGGTTCTACACTCACGCACACTACACGTACACTTGTTAACTCAGGTTGTGAGACATTCTCTCCCCGTACGTCCGAGTACAGGATTCAAATTCCTGTAAGTTATAACCTAAATCTCTTGTAGGGAGAGCGTGATAATTGTGTATAGATCTATATTGGGGTTGACATCCCACACCTCGTTGCTAGCTACAGCCGGACCGACAGGTCTGCGGGTGACAAGAGTCATAGGATCAGGGCGTCTGAAAGACGTTGTGCAGGTTACCTCTAGTCATAGTATGGTTATAGCGACTCACATAGGGAGCTAACAACACATAAAGTTTATGGACTTTTTATAAATCAAAAGGGGTTTTATGTCGATTTAAAATCACTTTTTATATCAATAAGTACGGATATTACTATACACTTTCGATCTTGGTATTTAAAACTACATATCATTCGTTACGGGACTTTCCTTCAAATCAAAAAGGGTTTTATGCCGATTTAAAACCACTTTTATATCATTAAGTATGGAAAATACTTGTTATCTCTCGGTCCTTTGATTTAGGACCACATAACTTTTATAAAGAAAATATTGGATTTTCTGGATACATACTCTATCGCTTTTTACAAGGTAAACGGTTTACTTCTCTAACGAAATCTCTTATGAACTCACCAAACTTTGTGTTGACACTTTTTCAAACAACTTGTATTGTCAGGAAATCAGTGAAACAGGAAAACCAACAGCATTTTGAGGATGGGACGTTGAATCGTCAAACAATTCATTTTGTCATCATAATGTAATTGATTTGAAACATGTAAACATATACTTTGGTGTAACTTTTTCAATTATATTTATGATGGTTGTATTTACTTTGAGCACTATTATACTCGTTGTTGTGATACTATACATGAAGTCCTCCACCCCCGGACGTTTCCGCCATCCTTGGTTTGGGGGTGTGACAGATTGGTATCAGAGCATTGTTTATAGTGAACTAAGTATATCGAACCACATAAGATATATAAACTATAAATACATTGGGACTAAGGTCTCTGGTTTAAAGTTTTCAAAACAACTATACTTTTAGAAATAAATAGTTTCTTGTTAAAAGTATACATGCATGCATACATACTAAGGTCAGCATCATTCTAGAACAAAACAAAAGTAATAATTGTTGAATATCACAGGTAAGCTAGGGGATGTATGGTCAGTCTTGGGAGTGGCATAGCCTGATCAACTATGCTGGTTCGAGGAGTGATTAGCACACGCCCAAGAATGGTTGTGATATGGCGACAAGTCTAAAAACTTACCAACACTACCACAATGAGAACATTAGAACAGAACATGAGTTTAAAATACTATGGGAGTATTTTGTGTTACTTGTAACACCCGGATTCCCAGGTATGATATTTTGTTCTTTTATTTTTGGGTTTTGTGGGGGTACTCGGCGAGTTGGCGTCTAGACTCGCCGAGTATGGTCGCGGATTTGTACGCAAGTTCACAGCTGGACTCGGCGAGTTCATGAGTGGACTCGGCGAGTCCATGCTGTTTAATGAAACCCTAAATTCCAGGGTTTGAGACCTATTTAAAGGGACTTATAGCCGTCATTTGTGGCCACCAACCCCTAGAGAGAAACCCTAAAGAGATCTAGAGCGTTTGGGAGGAAAGGAGAGGCAATCTTGAGTTTTTGTTGGTGCAATTTGAAGGTGAAGGTGTCCAAGGCAAAAGAAGGCTGAAGGAAGTGCAAATCTAGTGTCTTCTGGGATCAAAGGCTTCATATTAAGGTATTCCTTCGGACCTTCTCCAGTTTTGAGCTTTGATTCATAGAGTTAGGGTTTTTAAACCCTTTAGAAGAAGAGTATGTAGAGTATTTAGTCCCCTTTTCGAGTTGTGCTTTACATCTGGACTTAAAGAGGTCCAGAGACCTAAACCCTTGGAGCTTTATGAGCCATTTTGGAAGTCATGAGCTTAGAATGATATTTTTGGGGCTAAATCACCATTTTGGACCATTTCTATATTATATGTGTGTCAAGGTCCGAACTTTACGTGATTATCATGCTTGGGGAGGCCAGATCTATGATTGTATGGAACAGATCTGACCTCAGAAGTCGTTTTGAGTTTGTGCATGGCATGAACTCGTCGAGTCCCAAGAACAGACTCGGCGAGTAGTATAAAGGTTGCCCGTTAATCACTCAGTGAGTGGACTTGCCGAGTTGGGGGAATGACTCAGTGGACTTTCAAGTGAGTTCATACCCCTTAATTAACCCTTTTAAATATTCTAAATGCTTTTATATGCTTTCAAATGGGGGAATACAAGTAAAACGCACGATTATTATCGGGTGTTATATATAAAGTTTTATTATACACTTTTATTAAATAGAATCATATGTGATTTATAAACTTTATAGGGAACTCTCGTATATAAAATATATTACAATAGCATTCTATCTTTTGAAATATAAATTGTTGTCATGCATGTATAAACTAAACATTTTGCTTAGATTATATGTATACGTGTCTATCTTAGACCCTATAAAAATCTATACTTTCATATCAAGTGATTCATTTTCTCGGGATTTCTAAACAAGTGAGACACACTTTTAGAAAGCTATAATAGGTATAGTTTTACGAGAATATTGCTAACTTTTACATACTAGAAACAAAATTTTCAAGAATTCACTTTCATATACAAGAACAAACGAACATTTTAACACGTAAATTTGTTTTTATACTAAGATTTGTGAGACATTAACTTCACGTACATTCGAGTACACATTTCAAGTCCTGTATTATATACCAGAATCCCTTGGAGAGGGAGCATGGTGTTTGTGTATAGATCTATATGGGCTTGACAACCCGCGCCTTGACTGTTAGCTACAGTCCACCATTTGGGGTGACAAACGTCATAACATTCCAACGCCTGAAGAACGTGGTGTATAGGCATTCCAAGTCAATAGTATGGTTATAAAACTCACATGAGGTATTAAAAATACATTGATTTACGAGGTTTTCAAACATATTGGTTATTTTACACGTACATACATTTTCTAGAAACAAACATTTGTCTTGTTAGAAGGCTACATTTATGTTAGTAGAAAATATGGGATTTTTTAGAAACAAACAAACAAAAATAAAACATTTAATTTTCATACAAACATTGTCATTTAATACTTATGAAACTCACCAGCTTAAATGCTGATCTACTCTTTCAAAACTACTTGTATGTCCCAGGGATTCAATAATTACAGGTATCAAAACAGCTTTTGAAGAAGGGACGCTGCGTCGTCAGTTTAGATTCATATTTTGGCATCATATTGTAATTGGTTTTGAACATGTACTTTTAACAATGTAAGCTTTCAATTATATATATGATGGCTGTATTGCTTTCTTTACTATGTATTCATTTGTTATGCTACCACATGAAGTCATCCACCCCCGAACGTTTCCGCCATTCCGGTTTGGGGGTGTGACAGATTGGTATCAGAGCAATGTTTATAGTGAACTAAGTATATCGAACCACATAAGATATACAAACTATAAATGCTTAAGGGACTAATACTCTCTGATAAAACATTTACTTTTGTTTTGTTTTACGCCTAAGCCGCATTTCGTTTAACCTAAATTGTTAGTTCATTCAAGTACAAATACATGCATACAACAAACTTATTTTCATGATTATAACTATACAAGAAGTATTTAGAAAAGTTGGACACTACGGTCAAGACTCGATATATGTAATCGGATTTGGGACAAATATAGCATGATCAACTATATTTGTCCGAGATCGGACCAATATATATCGAGGATTGCTCGTAGTAAGCAACAAGTCAAAACTTACCAAAACATCACAAGAATCAAACACAAGAATTTAAATACTATAGGAGTATTTGCTACATAAACTAGTTTAACTTACATGTTTAACTCTTGCATGTTTTAACTTTATTTCAATTCTTATAACCCTATTCTCGTACAGTCAAATGGCTGGATTTCACCACCCCAGCGACCCCTACTATCCTAACCAAGGCAACGGGGGATGGATCGAAGATGATCCCGAGGAGGACGAAGAACCCATAAAATTGGATGATGACTCCGGTACCGACTCAGAGCCGGAAGTGATCAATCCACATCCCGCACAACCTCCCATCTTCGTCAGGAACTTTCAAGGACTGACTCCCGTCTGGGGAAGTCACCTCCACCATTGGAGCCAACAACAAAACCTATGCCATCCCTACGGCATGTGCCGAGACTTCTACGATGTCCGAGGCAGAGGTTCGGCTGATCGGGCACTCCCAGTAATGGTGGGCAAGCTAGCCAATCAGTCCTACGAATTCGGAGTTCAAGCTAGCCGGATTCGGGATGTCAACGTAGAAGTACAGGTTCACACTTCTAACATCCGTAGGCTGGACAGAATCCAGGACAATGCCCAACTCCAAACCGAGGCATTTCAAGCACAAATGATTGCAGCCCTCGCCGAATTGAGGGAACAACAAGCCGCTTTTGATAGGCGTCTAATGGAATCGAAGCAATCAGATGTGGAGTCAAGCTCCAAGCGCAACCTACGTCGCAAGTAGTGCTTGCCAAAATCTAAAATTTTGTTATAAGTTAGGACCTCGGCTAAAAGTTTTTTTTTTAATTTCTTAAGCTTTGTAACCGGAGACCCTTATAGGGGTCAAATTTTTGTGATCATTGTATCAACTATTATATTAATATAAGTGGCACTATTATTACTATGTGGAGCATTTCATTCGATCCTTAAAAAGTTATGGAAAAACAAAAATGCTTGTTTCATATTTTCAATCTTGCAAATAACTTCCATTCTTCTATTTTGGAACTTGTACTATCATCTGTCGTTGTACCATAGAAATCTAGTTCATAAGACACATTCAGTTTCTATACTAAGTAATTCTTATCGTTATCTTTTCAACCTTTAGTTGAAGGATGCCTACGCGTGGGAACCCAAGGCGAAACAACAGTGGGGAAGCACCTATACCACCACCACCTCCACCTCCTCAATTTGATGTTGTCATGTTCCAAGCAGCAGTCACCGCAGCGGTAGCAGCTGCCATTTCACAGATCAATAACTCGAGTACTACTGGCTCGGGAACTGGCACACACCTATCCAACCACGGCGAGAGTCATGGGCAACCCCGAGAATGCACCTATAAGGACTTTACTAATGCCAAACCCCGGATGTTTTATGGAACGGGTGGTGTGATGGCTCTGAGGCAATGGATCGAAAGGACAGAATCAGTCTTTGAAATTTGCTCCTGTCCCGAGCACAGCAAAGTCAAGTTTGCAACCTTCACCCTTATTGATAGAGCTTTAGCTTGGTGGAATGGCCACGTTAAGGTACTTACCCTGATAGTGGCAAACTCCATAAGCTGGGAGAGCTTAAAAATCATGCTGATGAGAGAATACTGTCCACGAGGAGAGATTCAAAAACTCGAGCACGAACTCTGGACTCTTGGAATGGTTGGTACCGATATCGCAACTTATACCAACAGATTCTGCAATCTGGCAATCCTCTGTCTAGATATGATTGCTCCTGAGAGCAAGAAAATAGAGAGATGCATTTGGGGACTGTCGCCCCAAATTCGGTCAAGCGTGTTAGATTCAAAACTTGACACTTTTGAAAGTGCCAAGGAACTGGCACAATCTCTTGTTGACTACGGAGGGCATCAAAACTCAACGGTTGCTACACCAGAACCACAAAAGGGAAACCACAACAACAATAACAGGAAGAGAGTATGGAATAAAGGGAAGGGTGGGCCTTCCCAAGAATCCGCGAAGAAACAACTGGTTTCAGTGAATGCTGCCACTGTACCTACTACCGTTCCTACAAATCCCTACCCAACAAAGACTTATGGGGGTAACCTTCCAAAGTGAACCAAATGCACTTACCACCATCATGGACCTTGTCGGGAAATGCAGTGCTCCAACTGCAACAAAAAGGGACACACTATCCATTTCTGCAAGGATCCCGCTAAGCCGATCACTCAAGTTCCCAGCACGGGTGTAGGCCAAACTTGCTACGATTGTGGCGAGGTGGGCCACTACAGGAGAAACTGCCCAAAGGCAGAAAATACCGGCGGGGTGGGACGAGTTTTGGCTATAGGCCACGATGAAGCCATAGCTGATCCGACTGTAGTTGCTGGTACGTTCCTTCTAGATAATTCATATGCATGCATATTATTCGATAGTGGAGCGGAAAGAAGCTTCGTGAGTCAAAACTTTATTCACTTACTTAAACCAAAACCTAGCAAGTTAGAAAGATCATTCACTGTAGAGATGGCCAATGGAAAAACGGAAAACACTAACTTCATATACATGCACTACAAGAAAAATAGCCTTTTACGATGTGCAAACCACGACACTCATTGATTTATGTTACGCAATGGAGAGTGACATTAAAAAAGTGTCATCTCTTCAAAAAATTTAAGGATTTAGGTCACGCATTATTGTGTGCCCTTAAATTAGCGTCATACGAGAAAAAATTAAAAACACGGAGGGCGCTGTATCTTAAATGGGCGTCCTCTATGAGTGTCGCTTTATAATTTTAATGAAAAGCGCGTTTAGTAGATAGGGGGAAAATGAAATCCCTAAAATTTTGAACACCCGCCTTATTTTTTGTCCTCCAATTTTGTTTCCTTCTTGCCCTAATTACGATCCTTTCTTCCCCCTCCATGGATTCGACTGCCGCCTTGCCTAGTTATCGACACTCCTTCCTTCGTTCCGCACTTGCCTTCTTCGCCTGACAATATCTCAAGAAGTACAACTACGAAAGCGTACAAGTCGGACTTATGTGTGAAGAATTTACATGCTCCATCTACTTCTATCCTAGAGCCGACGATTTAGGGCCTTACAGCTTCTCATCCCACATAGCGCCGGCGATTTAGGGCCTTACAAGCCCTAGCTCGGATTGAACTAAGGTATGCTTTACTGAGCATGATTTGTCATGATTTTTTGTTCTGCTTACAAGCCCTAGGTCCGATTTCAAGAAATATCTCATTCTATTCAATGAAGCAGGTCTGATTCTTCTCTTCTGGTTGCACTAAGGTATGTCGTGCTTACCGTTATTCATCTAGTCTCTTCTTCTTCTTCTTCTCCTTCTTCTTCCCTGATATCTTAATTTTTCGTGTAACACCTACCATTTCTTCACTTTTGGAACGTGTACAATTTCTTCACTTATTCTTCTTCTTCTTCTTCCCTGACTCGAATTACTTTATCACGCCATTTGTGTTGATGGGTGCAGCGCTAGCTTTTTTCCTAATCTATTTCCAAGTGAACTGGTCACTAGCTTGTGTGGTGGTTGTGGCAGAATCAAAATGGGGGTTTCAGCCATACTCAAGCAAAACATATAGACATCATTACCACTTGGCCAATTGTCATGGCCCTCCACTCGCTGGTTCTAAACCCTGAAGACACGACAAAACAGAGGGTATAATATCATGAGACATGTATGTGTTTCTTGGTCATGAAACAACAGCTGCAAAACAACAGCTCCCATCATACAATAGAGGGTATATATATGTAATTTTAAGTTTTTTGTGATTGATTTAATCTTTTATAAATTTGTTATTATATAATATATATATATATATATATATATATATATATATATATATATATAGTTTGTTGGGTGCAGGTTGGATCTGTGAAAGGTAAAGTTATTAGGATGGGAGTCATAAGCACCTCACTGCTTACCGCAGACAATACTCCTATGGTTGTACCAAATACCGTATTTTCTAGTCAGGTGACCATTACTTCTTTCCTCCATAACCTTAAAAGTTTTGTTTTAGTATATAAGATAGTCTTCCAATATTTATCATAGGCAATTGTGAACAAATCATATGCTGGTTGGCATGAATTGGTGTCCGATAGCTTTCCCAATACACCCTTCATTTTCATCGGTTGAAGAAGCTGCTTTCTTCTCAGTTCTCCCTGCCTCTTTCTTCCGTCTTTTTTTTTTTTTTACATCTTCTTTGTAGGGTTCATCAGTTCAAAAGTTCCTAAATTACCCTTCATCTCTTTTATCTTTGTCCACCATTCTCATCATCAATTAGCAAGAAATACATATATTTCTCCTCCTCCACCACCCCCACTATCTCCGTTTTTGGTTTTAGAAATATTTCATCACCATCTTCATCTTTCGTTTGAAACAAAATCGCCAAAATAGAGGTGGGTTGTTGTTCTTCGTGATGTATTACTTGAATTTTTTAGTTTCTTTATTTTATCAGTAATTGAAATAGATTAGACTACAACTACACAAACACTTACATAGGATGCCACCTGTGCCTCCTACAAAATTTCACATTCCAACCTGACTTCATTTCGTTATTTTTAAAAGGGGGAAGAGGTCACAGACACATAAAAAGCAAAACACTGAAGCAACTTGATTCACATATTGAGAGCATACACTCGCCTTTAGTTTCTGATTTCTCCTTTTAAGCACCTGACCATATTTAAGACTTCAATCTGTTCACGCCCCTATTTAGTTGTTTCACGGCTTCACCATAGCAGTCATGTCTACAATTTTTCACCTGATCAAAGCCCAAAATAGCACAGCTGACGTTGCACAACATACAAAGGCCATGCCCAATTCATATGGACTTCACTTTTGAAAGGGTGGCTGTCCACACCTGCAACCTGTCTACAAAATCAGATGTTCACATGTTTATTTCACCATATCATCAAGCAAACTACACGTTAACAACTTATCTGCCTCTAATACATGCCATCTCTTCCTGCCCCTATCGTTATACATATATTGAGAGCTACAGAAACTTCTAGTAGAGTACAACGGTTCAAAACATTTTCCTCATTTCTTGATGGTGAAAATGGTCCAGAAGCAGTAAGCACATCCAAATTTGCCAAGTTTAGTGGTCTTTTAACTCTTATGATCTTATGAACATGGACACTTATAAAAACACATTATTTTAGTTGATTAATTATAGCTATTTTCATTTCAGGCTTTTCGCATACCCTTAGGAGATGTTGGATGTTACAGTTGCCAAATTTACCCCTGTGAATACAGATGGTGAATCTGGTGAACCAACGTACATTATATCAGATCGATCAGTTGAAAGTAAGCGAACTTTATATACTTCTTTGATAGTAACTTTTTGTGTAAAAAGCTTGTCATCAAGAAGTTGCAACTCTGATAATCAAATTCACGACAAAAATGAGAGAAGATAGGAACAACTTTTGATTCTAATTTGTACTACACATTAAGAAAATGCTAATTTCCATGACACACACAAAAACAAAAACAAGTAGTTCCCATCTTCTCTAAGAGGAGTCATCTACTTTTGGAATTTTAGATTAATGAATTTGTATTTTTTGCAAAGTATTAAATTAAGGATAATTTAAATAATTTGATGAGGGATTAATTACACTTACAGGAAGAACTGGAGGGACTTACTTCTAATTACCCTAATCGCTTCAAAGTTTACTATGTATTGAATCCGGTAGGTATTATTCTTAGTAACAAAAAGCCTATGATAAACAAATAAATGATAGTAGGTTGCTGTTTGTTGCATTGAATTAAACCTAAGGGCCCTCATTGTTGGAAGTATTGGAGAGTTTTTATCAGCTGCTTTGCTGCCTCCAGAGCCATTAGCTGTAAGTGTTAACAGTTCTTGATGACTTGAATCTTAGTGAATGATTCAAATTGCTAAATGATAGAACTTTAATTTGTTCTAGGTCCAAAATGTTGTGGATTTTTCAAAGATGATTGGAGCATTAGATGTAAATGAAAATCTTACACATCTTGGTTAGTTTATATTAATATATTTATAAAAGTTTATTTCCTAAGATTATCTTTTCTCATTTTTTCAAAATATACGTAAATATCTGGTAATGCTTCCATTGGATCCGAAATTAGGGAAAATGCTAATAATGGGTGCTTTTTTTTCGTTGCTTTGATCATATTCTTACAATTGTTGCTGGACTTAGTGTCAGGGATCATTTTCTTTTGCCTCAAGAGAACAAAGACGTGAGTAATCTAGCTACTTTCACACAAGGGCATTTTGGTCTTTTCCTGATATCTTTTGTATGTCTATTTCAGCAAGCTAGTACAACAAAATCAATATTTTCTGCAAAGGATTACAATGATCATATGGCACTTGTGTGTGAATATGAAGGATGGAAAGAAGCTGAAAGAGAAGGATATGCTTATAAATATTGCTGGAGGAATTTCCTTTATGCTCAAACACTTCAAGCTATACATTCTTTAAGGAATCGTTTATCCATATTTTAAAAGATGCTCAATTACTTGAGACTAAATCGGGGATTAGCAACAGATTAAGTCATAATCAATCATCGGTTAGCGCCATTATATGCTCAGGCCTTTTTCCTGGCATTGCATCTGTAGTGGTATGTATGCTTAATGCTTATTTATTTAATTTACAATTTACAATACAATTGATAGATATATGAATCCATATGTTACTTAATTTTGTTCTTTTTTATTTTTAATATGTGCAGCATAGGGAGACATCAATGTCCTTCAAAACTATAGATGATGTCCAAGTCTTACTCTATGCAGTATGTATTAAAGAAATAGCAATGCACTTTCATTCATTTGTTTCATATTTTTTTCACATTTCTCTAATGATATTTTTCCTTGAGTCATAGAATGATTGGCTCATATCTTGTTTTTTGATATTTATACACAATTTTTTTCTTACGTCGGTGGTGGCGAAGTTCAAGATTAAGGGAGACTTGTAATCATGTTTGGCTTTCCTTTCCAGTAAGAAACAGAGTTGTATGTTTATTTGTTAGTTTTATAGGAATGTATAACACATGTTAGCAATGTATTATTTTTGTTTAACATTTGAATGATTTTTTGTATGACATTATAATTTGTGCAATTTATTTTATATTATGCAATGGATTGTATTTTTTGTATATGGTATTTTATTTCTGTTATAAGAAATTAAATGAAAATTTAATTTAAAAATTAATAAATATATAAATTTATTTTTTTTTAAACATTTAAATTTACGATACGCAAAAATGTATGTCATCTTCATTTATGACATAACCTTTCTTGACAGGGGCTTTCTTGATACGCATTGCGTGTCATTAACACGCGCGTCGTAAGGTTACGACACGCGAATGCGTGTCGTCTTCCTTTATGACAGGGCCTTCCTTGATACGCATTGCGTGTCGTAACCGCGCGTCGTAAATGCGCGTCGTCTCTCTTTATGACAGGGCCTTCCTTGACACGCATTTGCGCGTCGTCTGAGCGTTTTACGACGCGCAATGAGTGTCGTAAAAGGCCTTTTTTCTAGTAGTGATGGACTGTACGTTAACTTTAGACGGTCATTCTTTCCCAATCAACCTCATGCCGGTCCAAATTAAAAGTTTCGACGTCATAGTCGGCATGGATTGGTTAAGTCTTCTTCACGCTAACATCATGTGCTTTGAGAAAGCAGTTCATCTTAATCTCCCTAACAACGAAACATTAGTGATTAACGACGACAAATCAAGTACACACCTTCGCATCATTTCATGCATCCAATCTCGAAAGTGTTTACGGAAGGATTGTCGAGCATTCCTAGCACACATCGTCGATACAAGTCAGGAACTGAAGGACATCAAGAACATTCCAGAAGTACACAACTTTCCCGATATCTTTCCAGAAGAACTACCGAGATTACCACCACAACGCCAAGTCGAGTTTAGAATCGACTTAGTTCCAGGGGCTACTCCGGTAGCAAAATCGCCTTATCGCCTAGCACCAGCAGAGATGCAAGAACTTTCCAGTCAACTTAACGAACTCCTTCAAAAAGGATTCATAAGACCAAGTTTCTCACCTTGGGGAGCACCGGTCTTGTTCGTAAAGAAGAAAGACGATCGTTCCATATGTGCATTGACTACAGAGAACTGAACCAACTTACTGTCAAAAACCGTTATCCTCTACCCCGTATTGACGACCTATTTGATCAACTTCAAGGAGAAAACTACTTCTCAAAGATAGATCTACGATCCGGATATCACCAATTACGAGTACTAGAGGGGGATATTCCCAAGACAACTTTCCGAACTCGTTATGGACACTACGAATTTGTAGTGATGCCGTTCGGATTAACCAACGCACCAGCAGTATTTATGGACCTAATGAATAGGGTGTGCCGTCATTACTTGGATCAGTTCATCATCGTATTTATCGATGATATACTTATCTACTCCCGAAGTAAGGAAGAGCATAGTCAGCACCTACGAAAAGTCTTAGAAACACTGCGATCGGAGAAACTCTATGCGAAGTTTTCTAAATGCGAATTTTGGATTTGAAGAGTCGAATTTTTGGGCCACGTTGTTAGCGAGAAAGGGATACACGTGGACCCCTCCAAAATTAAGGCCATTGAGAACTGGTCGGCACCAAAGACACCTACAGAGATTCTTCAATTTCTAGGTCTCGTCGGCTACTATCGCAGATTCATAAAGAACTTCTCTAGCATTGCGAAACCTCTTACTACATTAACCCAGAAAGGTGTGGCCTTTGACTGGGAAGCGAAACAAGAGAAGGCATTCCAAACGCTGAAATAGGCCTTGTGCACCGCACCGATACTATCCCTCCCCGAAGGAATAGAAGATTTCGTAGTGTATTGCGATGCATCAAACCAAGGACTTGGTTGTGTTCTTATGCAGAGAGGGAAGGTTATTGCTTATGCCTCCCGACAGCTTAAGACACACGAAGTGAACTATACGACACACGATCTTGAGTTAGGAGCAGTGGTATTTGCTCTGAAGATCTGGAGACACTACTTATACGGAACAAAGAGTACTATTTTCACCGATCACAAGAGCCTTCAACACATTTTTGATCAGAAGGAACTCAACATGCGACAACGAAGATGGGTCGAGTTACTCAATGACTACGAATGTGAAATTCGTTATCATCCTGGCAAGGCCAATGTGGTAGCTGACGCCCTCAGCCGAAAGGAATACACTGGTCAGAGAGTCAAATCTCTGACTATGACTATCCATTCCCACTTATCCACGCAAATTAAGGAGGCTCAACTGGAAGCTTTACAACCTGAAAAGGTGGCAAGTGAATCCCTGAGAGGAATGGAAAAGAATCTAGAAATCAAGGGTGGCGGGGCATATTATCTGATGGACCGAATCTGGACGCCGAAACATGGTGGTTTCAGAGACGTAGTCATGACCGAAGCACACAACACATGATATTCCGTTCACCCAGGTTCAGATAAAATGTATCTGGATCTTAAGAAACTGTACTGGTGGCCTAACATGAAAGCAGAAATTGCTACCTTCGTAAGTAAATGCCTTACTTGCGCTAAGGTTAAGGTCGAGTATCAGAAACCGTCAGGATTACTACAACAACTGCAGATACCAGAATGGAAATGGGAGCGGATTACTATGGACTTCATAACCAAGTTGCCCAAGGCGACGGGTGGACTCGATACCATATGGGTCATCGTCGACAGATTGACTAAATCCGCGCATTTCCTACCAATCAAGGAGACTGACAAGATGGAAAAGCTTACTAGAACTTACATAAGGGAAATAGTGCGACTGCATGGTGTTCCGATATCCATTATCTCCGATAGAGATAGTAGATTCACTTCAAGATTCTGGCAGTCACTACAAAGTTCCCTAGGGACTAGGCTAGACATGAGTACAACCTACCACCCACAAACAGACGGGCAAAGTGAGAGAACAATACAAACTTTGGAAGATATGCTGAGAGCCTGTGTGATTGACTTTGGAAAGGCATGGGATATCCATTTACCCCTTGTCGAATTTTCATACAACAATAGTTATCATACAAGCATAAAGGCTGCTTCGTTTGAAGCCTTCTATGGTCGAAAGTGTAGATCCCCTCTGTGCTGGACTGAAGTTGGCGACACCCAGTTAGCTAGAGGACGAGTTCCTGAAAGCACTATCACCGGTCCGGAAATCATACGGGAAACGACAGAGAAGATCGTTCAAATTCGTGAACGGTTGAAAGCCTCTAGAGACCGACAAAAAAGCTACGCTGACCAAAGGAGGAAACCTTTGGAATTCCAGGTAGGAGACCACGTTTTATTGAAGGTCTCACCATGGAAGGGTTTAATATGCTTTGGAAAGCGTGGGAAACTAAATCAAAGATACATAGGGCCTTTCGAGATTCTTGCTAGAATCGGCCTTGTGGCTTACAAGCTTAATCTACCGCGTGAACTTAGTAACATACATCCAACCTTCCACGTCTCGAACTTGAAAAAGTGTCTGTCCGATGAGACTCTTGTTATTCCACTCGACGAGATCGAGATCAACGAGAGCCTCAACTTTGTGGAAGAACCGGTAGAAATCATCGACCGAGAGGTCAAACAAACGAAACAAAGTCGCATACCCATCGTGAAGGTTCGTTGGAACGCCAAGCGGGGACCTGAATTCACATGGGAACGCGAAGATCAGATGAAACAAAAGTACCCTCATCTTTTTCATATTCACTAGTATCCTTACTACTATAAATTTCGGGACGAAATTCCCTCTAACGGGGGGATGATGTGACAACCCGATATTTCAACTCTATGTAGTGACCTAAAAAGTCAAGTATTGTAACCACTTTTGTGATAATAAAATTAACTTCGAAAATAAAATGTCCAAAAAGTTTCTATTTAATTACCTACTATGATAGATGTCATTAAACCATGATCGTACGTAAAAAGAACGCCCAAATCCGACTTCGTATATTGAAGTTATGATTTTTCCAAGTTCGGCATAGCGACAGACAGCTAAAAACTCGAATCGGAGATCGAGCGACTTTTGGCCGGAATGACCTAAACGAGAATCGAAGGTCTCGACAATGGTATTTCAGCGGTAAAAAGTCTGGCAAAAACAGACGTCAGATAAAGAAGTTATGAATTTCTAAAAAAAATCCTTAAACGCGACCTTTTAAAAATAAATAATAAAAATAATTTCAAAATTTGCCGACGGAATCTAAACGAAAGTTGTAGAGCGTAGTCTCACCTACGCGTGGATATCAAGAACGTCAAAAACGGAGTTCGTATGAAGAAGATATGAATTTTAGAAGTCTATTAAATAAATAAAATATAAATTTTATTATTAATCCTTGGTATTATCCGAAGGAAGAGTCAGCAAGCCTATCCGAGTTACGCCCAGCGTGCAGGCGTATGCCCAACATACTCAAGGGCTAGGCTTCGGATCATCCACGTCTTGCCCTATGCGAGGCTATGCCCCGTCTCATCCGAGTCCGAGGCAGTCGAGGATCCGGTCATGCGTGACGCACGCGTACGCCCAGCGTACCGAGGCCGTTCCAGCCCCTATAAAAGGGATGCGAGGGTTCCGAAGAAAGGGCTCCATTTCTCTCATTTCTTTTGCGTTCTTGCCTCGTTTTCCGTGCCCGTGCTAACCCGAAGCCCCGATCACTTTGCTCAAGTCCCGAAGATCATTTGTACTCCCGAGATTCCCGAGAATCCCGAGAAAATCCGTTTTCCCGAGACGAAATTCTGCCCGGTTTCCATCTCGCTTTCTTCAAACTTTCAAGTGAGTTCATACCCCTTAATTAACCCTTTTAAATATTCTAAATGCTTTTATTATCGGGTGTTATATATAAAGTTTTATTATACACTTTTATTAAATGGAATCATATGTGATTTATAAACTTTATAGGGAACTCTCGTATATAAAATATATTACAATAGCATTCTATCTTTTGAAATATAAATTGTTGTCATACATGTATAAACTAAACATTTTGCTTAGATTATATGTATACGTGTCTATCTTAGACGCTATAAAAATCTATACTTTCATATCAAGTGATTCATTTTCTAGGGATTTCTAAACAAATGAGACACACTTTTAGAAAGCTATAATAGGTATAGTTTTACGAGAATATTGCTAACTTTTACATACTAGAAACAAAATTTTCAAGAAGTCACTTTCATATACAAGAACAAACGAACATTTTAACACGTAAATCTGTTTTTTTACTAAGATTTGTGAGACATTAACTTCACGTACGTTCGAGTACACATTTCAAGTCCTGTATTATATACCAGAATCCCTTGGGGGGGGGAGCATGGTGTTTGTGTATAGATCTATACGGGCTTGACAGCCCGCGCCTTGACTCTTAGGTACAGTGCACCATTTGGGGTGACAAACATCATAACATTCCAACGCCTGAAGAACGTTGTGTATAGGCATTCCGAGTCAATAGTATGGTTATAAAACTCACATGAGGTATTAAAAATGCATTGATTTACGAGGTTTTCAAACATATTGGTTATTTTACACGTACATACATTTTCTAGAAACAAACATTTGTCTTGTTAGAAGGCTACATTTATGTTAGTAGAAAATATGGGATTTTTTAGAAACAAACAAACAAAAACAAAACATTTAATTTTCATACAAACATTGTCATTTAATACTTATGAAACTCACCAGCTTAAATGCTGATCTACTCTTTCAAAACTACTTGTATGTCCTAGGGATTTAGTAATTACAGGTATCAAAACAGCTTTTGAAGAAGAGACGCTGCGTCGTCAGTTTAAATTCATATTTTGGCATCATATTGTAATTGGTTTTGAACATGTAATTTTAACAATGTAAACTTTCAATTATATATATGATGGTTGTATTGCTTTCTTTACTATGTATTCATTTGTTATGCTACCACATGAAGTCATCCGCCCCCGAACGTTTCCGCCGTTCCGGTTTGGGGGTGTGACACTATACGTTACCTAGAGTGGTCCTATGCGATGACCATAGGGTCTTATTTGTTATGTATGAGATTATGTGCTATGTGATATTTGTATGTTGTATGATGATATAGACCGGACCAGAGGGTCCAACGAGCTATGACCGGACCTAAGGGTCCAACGAGCTACGGGACTGGAGGGTCCCACTGAGACACAGCGACCGGAGGGTCATATTATAGCCTCGAGTGGCGTATGTGTTGTATGTGGTATTTTGGGGAACTCACTAAGCATTTATGCTTACATTTGTTGTGTTATGTGTTTCAGGTACTAGTGATGAGCGCGGGAAGGCGCCGGCATGATTCGTACACACATGCATTGGAGTTTTTGTGGAGATGCTGGGGAAATGTTTTGTGATAATAACATTGTTACAATGTGTTTGACAATATTTATGAATGAATGAATGTTTTAAAAATCAAAAATTTATTTCGAAAATTCGCGTTGTTACAAGTTGGTATCAGAGCCTTGGTTTGAGGGATTCAGATGCATCTTCGAGCGTATCTGAACTCAAACTGAGGATTTGAGAAAATTTTTTTGATAATGAAGTAAAGCTTTTGAAAAGAGTAAAAAGAGTTTTGAGACAAACAGAGCAGAGCCATGTGTACGATCAGCAAGCGCTTGAACGGTGAATCCCCAAAAAGTACCCTTACTTTATGTGTTATGCGGTATGTTATGTTATGCATGCTAGAGTAGGCTAGGTATACATATTAGGACTAGAGTGGCCTGATTTGTGATGCCTTAGCTTAGGAGATTTCTACTGCTGAGATGCTTTAAGAGTAGAGTACTTGTAATCCAAGATCCAAGGAGGAGGACTTGGAGTGAATACTGATGCAGGTGGTCAGTAGTATTGGGCCCGTACTACTGAAGACACCGGATCAGTGGGCATTCCAAGTAATAATTTTTTGGACAACGGAGGACAAGTAGGGTTGCGTCATCGAGTATGTGTATGCTCGATTGAGTCTCTGATAATTTTTGTTGTATTTCAGAAGCATCATGGTTGGGACTCGACACACACCTGAGAGTAGTGGTGTTAGCGACGAGGAGATCCGTCGATTGATTCATGAGGAGGTTGCTGCTTCCATTCGGGCTGAGACTCCCGAGATGTTTGGGGACATCAAGACCACATTGATTGAGACTTTTGATGAGTTGTACGCCACATGGACTGAGGTTGCTGTAGCTGCAGCTACTGCTGCTGTTGCTGCTGCCAGACCTCAGGGAGGTGACTCGTTGTTGTTCCGGGAGTTCTGCAACACAAAGCAACCAGAGGTCGACGAGACGTAGGACCCGATTGCCACTATGAGGTGGATCTCTGACATTGAGGGATGTTTCTATACGTGCTCCTGTCCAGAGCACTTGAGGGTTCGGTTCGCCTTCAACCAGCTCCGCCTAGGAGCGAAAGATTGGTGGAAGTTCATGACGGCGAACTTCACTTTGGCTGAGATTTCCAAGGTGACCTGGGAGAGGTTCACCGCTATGTTCAGAGAGGAGTATGTTCCCCCGGTGGAAAGGGAATGGTTGATTCAGGAGTTTTTGACCCTCAAGCAGGGTACTGATTCTGTGGCAGTCATTACCAGGAAGTTTCATGAGAGGGCGATGTTTTGCCCTGAGCAGGTGTCATCTGAGCAGGCTCGTATGAGCCGTTATCTGAGTGTGCTGAGGAGAGATATTCGGGAGTTCGTGGCGAACTCAAATTATCGGACATTTGCTAAGCTCCAGGCAAATGCCCGGAAGAGGGAGATCAAGTTGGAGACTCAGGCCAGGGAGGAGGACGAGTCTCAGAGGATGGATCGGCGGCCGGCTCAGTCTCAGTCGGCAGCCAAGCGGGAAAAACCCGCTGATTCGAGGTCTGGAGGCGCGAAGGGCCACACTTGTGGGAAGTGCGGTAAGAGTCACGAGGGGACGTGCAGGGTTGGGGTGTGCTACAAGTGTGGGAAGGAGGGGCATATCGCGAGGGATTGCCCCAAGGGATTTTCGGTGTGCTTTCATTGCAACCAGACCGGCCATCGGAAGGCCGAGTGCCTGCAGCTTCTTCAGGGATCAGCGCAGGGATCTGCGCATGCTGCTAGGGTTACCGAGGTTCGGCCGGTGAAGGTCGAGGCCCCGAAGGCTCATGGGAGGGCATTTCAGTTGACCGCGGAGGAGGTCCGCGCGGCGCCCGATGTTGTGGCTGGTATGTATTCTCTTTCCATCTTTTATTTGAGTCAAGTTTTTATGCTTATATGATGATATGCGTAGGTACTTTTCTTGTGATTTATGTGCCTGCATTGGTATTATTTGACTCGGGTGTGAGTCGGTCGTTTGTTTCCATAGCATTTAGTCAGCATATTAGTGTCCGTCGAGAGGCGTTGGATCAGCCTCTGCGAGTTTCCATAGCTGATGAGCGAGTAGTGTATGCTTCGGACGTGATTCGAGGATGTGTCCTTGAGATCTTCGGTGTGGAGTTTCCGATAGATCTAGTTCCGATCGCGATGGGGGACGTGTGTGTTATAGTGGGTATGGATTGGTTGAGCCGATATGGAGCTGTGATAGACTACGAGCGTCAGTTGGTGACGATTCGAGACCCTAGTGGGGGAGTTCTTACAGTGCACGGCGAGGGTACCCGTGCGGGATCAGCGTTTTGTTCGGCCGCCAGAGCGAGACAGAGTCTACAGCAGGGTTGTAGAGGATTTATGGCATATGTGATGGATGCGAGGGTTGTTTCAGGGAGACCGAAGTCGGTGGATGAGGTTCCGATAGTGCGCGAGTTTCTGGATGTGTTTCTAGAGGAATTGCCAGGTGTGCCTCCGGAGAGGCAGGTAGAGTTCGGTATTGAGTTGGTTCCAGGAGCTGCGCCTATCGCTAAGGCACCGTATCGCCTTGCGCCTCCGGAGATGCAGGAGTTATCCTCGCAGCTTCAGGAGCTGCTAGGGAAGGGGTTTATCAAGCCTAGCAGTTCGCCCTGGGGGCGCCTATCCTTTTTTTCAAGAAGAAGGATGGCTCGCTCCGGATGTGCATCGATTATCGTGAGCTGAATAAGCTAACGGTCAAGAACCGTTACCCGTTGCCGAGGATCGATGATTTGTTTGATCAGTTGCAGGGAGCATCTTGGTTCTCCAAGATCGATTTGAGGTCTGGGTATCATCAGGTGAGGGTGCCGGAGGAGGACGTCCAGAAGATGGCGTTCCAAACTCGTTATGGGCATTACAAGTTCGTGGTGATGCCTTTCGGACTCACCAATGCACCGGCAGTGTTCATGGATCTCATGAACCGGGTGTGCAGACCGATGTTGGATCGCTCAATGATCGTGTTCATCGACGACATTTTGGTATATTCGAGATTCAGAGAGCAGCATGAGGGACATTTGAGGGAGATCCTAGGAGTCCTGAGGTCGGAGAGGCTTTATGCCAAGTTCTCCAAATGTGAGTTCTAGCTGCGAGAGGTTCAGTTTCTGGGACACCTCGTTAATCAGAATGGGATATTGGTCGATCCGGCCAAGATTGAGGCGGTCATGAGATGGGAGGTGCCGAGGTCACCCACCGAGATCAGGAGTTTTTTGGGTTTGGCCGGCTATTATCGGAGATTTATTAAGGATTTCTCCAAGATCGTCGTGCCACTCACCAAGTTGACCTGGAAGGGTGTTGTGTTTTCTTGGGGTCCGGAGCAGCAGACCTCATTTGAGACACTTCGCCAGAAATTATACAAAGCACCAATGTTAGCTCTTCCAGAAGGGATGGAAGATTTTGTGGTTTATTGTGATGCATCGATATCCGGTTTGGGAGCGGTGCTTATGCAGAGGGGGCATGTGATTGCTTATGCATCGAGGCAGCTTAAGCCTCATGAGTCGAGATATCCCACTCATGATTTGGAGTTGGGAGCAGTAGTGTTCACTCTCAAGATCTGGCGACATTATCTGTATGGGGTTCGGTGTACAATATACACGGACCACAAGAGCTTGAAGTATTTGATGGATCAGCCCAACCTGAATATGCGTCATAGGAGGTGGTTGGATGTGGTCAAGGATTATGATTGTGAGATCCTGTACCACCCGGGAAAGGCTAATGTGGTAGCCGATGCATTGAGCCGTAGGGCGGAGGGCGCCCCAATTCAAGATGTTTGTTTAAGATTGTCAGTGACGACCCCGGTGTTGGATGCTATTCGTGGGGCCCAGCCTGAGGCTGTAAAGCCAGAGAGTCAGAAGAGAGAGCGAATTGTTGGGCTGGTGTCGGAATTTTTTACCGACAGTCGGGGGCTTATGACATTTCAGGGCCGGATTTGGGTACCGTCTGTGGGCGGAACGCATACCATTTTGATGGAAAAGGCTCATCGATCGAAGTTCTCGATCCATCCCGGGGCCACTAAGATGTTTTTGGACCTGAAGAATGATTATTGGTGGCCCTGTATGAAGAGGGATGTCGCATGGTTTGTAGAGAGGTGCTTGACCTGTCGCAGGGTGAAGGCTGAGCACCAGCATCCACATGGTAAGCTGCAACCATTGGAGATTCCCGAATGGAAATGGGAACAGATTACCATGGATTTCATCACCAAGTTGCCAAGAACCGCGAGGGGTGTTGATGCAATTTGGGTGATTGTGGATAGATTGACGAAGAGTGCTCACTTCCTGGCCATCAGTGAGAGCTCTTCCACGGAGAAGCTGGCAGAGATGTATGTGAGAGAGGTGGTATCGCGGCATGGGGTGCCGATCTCGATTGTCTCAGATTGAGATGTATGTTTCACTTCCAGATTTTGGAAGAAGTTTCATGAGGAATTGGGTATGAAACTGCATTTTAGTACCGCATACCACCCACAGACTGACGGGCAGAGTGAGTGGACGATTCAGACGCTCGAGGACATGCTCCGGGCATGTGTGTTGGATTTCGGTGGGAGTTGGGACACGTATTTGCCCTTGGCGGGGTTTTCTTATAACAACAGCTATCATTCGAGCATTGGCATGCCGCCCTTTGAACTGTTGTATGGGAGGAGGTGTCGAACCCCTATTTGTTGGGGGGAAGTAGGGTAGCGTGTGATGGGCAGCACCGAGATTGTGCTTCAGACGACAGAGCAGATCCAGTAGGTCAGGCAGAGGTTGTTGACCGCTCAGAGTCGTCAAAAGAGTTATGCGGATAGACGTCGGTCCGAGCTCGAGTTTCAGGTTGGTGACTTCGTGCTCCTGAAGGTCTCTCCTTGGAAAGGAGTGATCCGATTTAGGAAGAGGGGCAAGTTGGGGGTCCCGATATATTAGACCTTTCAAGGTGATCGTGAGGGTAGGCAGGGTAGCCTATCGCTTGGAGTTGCCAGCAGAGTTGGGTCAGATTCATGACACTTTCCACGTGTTGCAGTTGCGAAAGTGTATAGCCGACGAGTTGACAGTGGTGCCCTTAGAAGTTATTCAGGTGGATGCGAGCCTGAATTATGCCGAGAGACCAGTGGCGATTAGGGATCGGAAGATTAAGGTTTTTAGGAACAAGGAAGTGCCGCTGGTGCAGGTCCAGTGGCAGCATCGGAAAGGGTCGGAGTTGACTTGGGAACCGGAGCGAGAGATGCGGGAGCAGCATCCAGAATTGTTTGTAGAGTGAGACTTCGAGGGCGAAGTTTGATTCTAGTGGGGGAGAATTGTAACACCCGGATTCCCAGGTATGATATTTTGTTCTTTTATTTTTGGGTTTTGTGGGGGTACTCGGCGAGTTGGCGTCTAGACTCGCCGAGTATGGTCGCAGATTTGTACGCGAGTTCACAGCTGGACTCGGCGAGTTCATGAGTGGACTCGGCGAGTCCATGCTGTTTAATGAAACCCTAAATTCCAGGGTTTGAGACCTATTTAAAGGGCCTTATGGCCGTCATTTGTGGCCACCAACCCCCAGAGAGAAACCCTAAAGAGATCTAGAGCGTTTGGGAGGAAAGGAGAGGCAATCTTGAGTTTTTGTTGGTGAAATTTGAAGGTGAAGGTGTCCAAGGCAAAAGAAGGCTGAAGGAAGTGCAAATCTAGTGTCTTTTGGGATCAAAGGCTTCATATTAAGGTATTCCTTCGGACCTTCTCCAGTTTTGAGCTTTGATTCATAGATTTAGGGTTTTTAAACCCTTTAGAAGAAGAGTATGTAGAGTATTTAGTCCCGTTTTCGAGTTGTGCTTTGCATCTGGACTTAAAGAGGTCCAGAGACCTAAACCCTTGGAGCTTTATGAGCTATTTTGGAAGTCATGAGCTTAGAATGACATTTTTGGGGCTAAATCACCATTTTGGACCATTTCTATATTATATGTGTGTCAAGGTCCGAACTTTACGTGATTATCATGCTTAGGGAGGCCATATCTATGATTGTATGGAACAGATCTGACCTCAGAAGTCGTTTTGAGTTTGTGCATGGCATGAACTCGCCGAGTCCCAAGAACAGACTCGGCGAGTAGTATAAAGGTTGCCCGTTAATCACTCAGTGAGTGGACTTGCCGAGTTGGGGGTAATGACTCAGTGAGTCAGGGAGAGTCAGGGGTCTGAGTTCAAGTTGGAACTCGCCGAGTTGTTCTTGAGACTCAGCGAGTTGAGTCGGGGTGGCCCGTCGATTCATGTCAGGTGGAACTCATTGAGTCAGGGGAAGAACTCGACGTGTCAAGAGAGGGATTAAGAGAGTCAGTGGACACGTGTGGACTCGCGGAGTTGCCATTGTGCACTCGCCGAGTCGGGTCAAGTTCGACGTTGACCTTGTTGACTTTAGGGATGAGTACAGTTGTATTTATGGGAATATTACTTTATGTGATTAGGCGGAGGCTAGATCATACTTCTTCCGAGTCAGATATTTTCCGAGACATTGAGGTGAGTCTTCTCATTATACGTTACCTAGAGTGGTACTATGCGATGACCATAGGGTCTTATTTGTTATGTATGAGATTATGTGCTATGTGATATTTGTATGTTGTATGATGATATAGACCGGACCGGAGGGTCCAACGAGCTATGACCGGACCTAAGGGTCCAACGAGCTACGGGACTGGAGGGTCCCGCTGAGACACAGCGACCGGAGGGTCGTATTATAGCCTCGAGTGGCGTATGTGCTGTATGTGGTATTTTGGGGAACTCACTAAGCATTTATGCTTACAGTTGTTGTGTTATGTGTTTCAGGTACTAGTGATGAGCGCGGGAAGGCGCTGACATGATTTGTACACACACGCATTGGAGTTTTTGTGGAGATTATGGGGAAATGTTTTGTGATAATAACATTGTTACAATGTGTTTGACAATATTTATGAATGAATGAATGTTTTAAAAATCAAAAATTTATTTCGAAAATTCGCGTTGTTACATTACTATAAGTGTTTACATGAGAACTAAACAGGTCTCTATCAAGTAGGTCAATAGCTGTTAAGTGGATACGCTAAGGTTATATGAAATTTAGGCGTTATAGACTCAATTTCTGTGACCGTTGCTTTACTTCCTGTTCTCGTTGGATTGTGGATTTGAAGTTAGAGTCACCTATTCGAAGGACTATCCTGCCTTGATTTCATATAACTGGTATACACTACACAAGTATTGATATAACTGATACAGATCATCTAATAATTATCTAGATAGTTCGTCCAATAATTATCTTCTTACTCCTATTCTCTCACGTACAACATAGTAAGATCCTACTTACTGGACGACCCCTACTTTCCCAATCAGAGAAATGGTGGATGGTTATGAGGAGAATCAGAAGCGGAACCGGAGGTAATCAACCCTCCATGAATAGCAAGGGTTCCCGCGAACCGTTTCGACTACATCGAACCTGTGCCTTGTTGGGCAACTGTGATCGAGGGTTGAAGTCGACAGCAATGATAGAAATCACCATGTGGAGACCAACGAGGGTGCTATGACCTCAGCCACGGGGGACCGACTGACAGAGCCCTCCCGACGAAGACCCGGCAGATCGCGAACATCGGGGATTAACATAGGAAGATTGCAAACCGAGTTCGAAAATTTAGCGTTGCTATGGACCCCACCGTCTCACGTACCCGAGACTCGGAAAGAGACTACCATTTCAGAGACCAACTCTCTTTTTAGGACATTATCGCCGCTCGGACAGAGGCAAGAGAGTAATAGGGTAGACATACGACATCCAAAGAGAGGATGATTGCAGCCAAGCGTCGATTGGCAAAGCTGCATGGTGCATCGACTTTATCTCAGACATCACAAGGGACGGATCGTCGTGAGTAAGTTCATACTGCTTACAAGACCTTGTAAATTAAGTTCATGAGTATGCATTGGTGCTACTCTATTCTAGGTGAAAGCACGACACTGTGATTTAAGAGGTTATACTAATCAAGATATTTAGTTGCTATCAAAACTTTTCCTTACAATAATCTAGTGTAGACCTACATTTAGGTCAAAACTTTATCTGAAACCAAAATTTCTAGAATCCTATTAACAAAATGGGTTTACGGTAGATCCATCAGACTCAAGGGTCTATTAAGTCTTAATCATACCACTAAGCATACATCAAACGGTCGTAAGAAAGACCTAACTTAGACCAAATTTCAAGGTTTCACTTGGATACAGAACTACTAAATTACATGAGTTTATCATTCATAGGCTCTCATTATGAAATGTTTTTAGAACACCATAAAACAACCGAAATACGTTACAAAATGAACTAAGATAAACTTAGTTAGAAAACTCGCGACGTATAGTCATCCTAAAAACCCATTTCCGTCTCACTTTTAAACACCTTGGTTGAGAGGTGCCTTCTTCGTAGACCTATAGGGTGCGATCATACCAACACTAATGCACCGGATCCCATCAAAACTCCTCAGCTAAGTATGTTTGGTTAAACATGATCCCAAGATGAGTAAATCTTAAAACGCCCGTATGAAACCTACTTCTACCCACTACCATAACTTCGTATCAGGAATGTTAGCAGAAACACTAGGAATAGTACAGTAATGTGCAAAAATTTATATATGTGAATATAAATCGTAAGAATGCACTTGAGATAATTATCCCCACTCACGAAGTCGTTTTCATCGTGAAACAGAGTTATGTCTTCACCAAGAGGCAACCAACCAACTAGAAAGGTGCCAACCTTGCAGATAGACTCTGCTACTTTTCAAGCTGCAGTCACGACAGCCGTGGCAGCCGTCATGGTACAACTTAATGCTAACCACGCCAGCAGACACGGAGATGGTGTTGGAAATGCTAACCACAATAGCAATCAAGAACACCAGCGGGCGTCTACCAACGAAAATACCTCAGGCCACAAACCTACGAACAAGAAGCGAAAGTTTTGGAACAAAAAGGAGCGCAACCAATCTAAAAGATTCGCTAAAAGACAACAACCCATAGCCACCCCTACAATTACGACAGCAGTCACAACACATACCTCGACATCAGCCACAACATCTATCGCTCAAGCATCAGACAAGAAATATATGGGAGCACTCCCAAAGTGTAACAAGTGTAACTACCATCACACAGGAGCTTGCTGGATTTTACACTGTAACAACTGCAACAGGAAAGGGCATATCGTCCGTTTCTGTAAGGCCCCGACTCAACACATCGCTTCAACCACCAATACTAGTGTAAGTCCAGTATGCTACCTATGCGGTGAAACGGGACACTTCAAGAGAGAGTGTCCAACTGAGAAGAATGACGGGGGAGCAGGAGGAGTGTGATGAACTCACCAGCAGGAGTAGCAAGGGAACCATATTAGGACTTTTGTAATGTTTCCAACGACAAAAATGTTTAAGTACCATATGTTTGTAATGAATTTGGTATGCTTGCTAAAATCACCATCTTTTTAAAAGTAGTTAAAATAATCTCTCGTTCAAATCAAACCAAATACACTCATATATGACCTTAGGATCATTACATGTAAGCTGTGATGACTTTGTACATACATCGGGGTTAATTATAATCAAAATACTAAAGTCTTGAAACAAATAATTCCATCCTGAATCCTGTTCCATGTCTAGTAGTGGGAATTGAGTGGAGCCACCCACTCGACGATTTCACCAATATCAAATTACATACGACGTACATATACCGCTCGATCACAAAGTAACCTGTCAGGGATCATGATATAGAGTATCATTACTAACTATCAGAACACACCCACTACCAGTGCTAGACACTGTGGTATGAACCATCTGCAGTAATAATAACATTGAACAAAACGGAACACACTGAAAAGAAACACAAGATACTCTATCACTCTAATGAGCGCTTCTTATGAATACATCTTAACACATGTTTTATCTAAAAAGATACTGTTGTCACCATTCAATTTCAATTGGTATAGTCATTATCTTCCCAATTTAACGGCTACGAAAGGACCCTTCACCTAACCCACCGAATATCGAAACCTTTGTCTCCCATAAACATCTAGCACGGACCTCCGGGTCATCTCTCGCTGTGAAACTCCAAAACACACACCAGAGGAGTGTTATACCTTCCGAAACCTTATCACAAGTATTTCCAGGAGACCCTTCGGGAATGTCACGCATACAGCAGACAAGGTTCACGCACAGAAGCTTGGGACGGATACGGTTAGTCTACCACTAATACATGTATACGCGAGGATAATGTACAATTAAGATTTTACGGACATTGGATGTGTGCTCCCGCCCTATTTCCTGTTCCATGTCTGGTTGTGGACTTGGGGCAGAGTCACCCATCCAACTGTCTTGCCAACCTTAAGTACATACGACTTATATGCGCAAGTTAATGATAGATGGACCAGGTACGAGTCCTGCCATGAACTTCGGGTCAAGGTTGTCCAGGAGGACGAGTGAACATCCTACCATCCGAATAAGTCTAGTCGCGTAAACCAAACCCTCATGCTTCCTACCGAGCTAAGCAATCGAGGAACACTGCAGCAGGCCCTATGTAACGCTCCGAGGATAAGTTATTACTTATGACTTAAGACAGCTAAAGACGTACGAGGTCGGCTAGGTAACGCATGACCTCGAACTAGGAGTGGTAGTGTTCGCCCTAGAGGTCTAGAGGCACCATCTCTACGACACGAAGCATACAATCTTCACCGATCATAAGAACCTAGAAGGAAAAGACGACGGAGCATGTTATCCCATGAACTGGATCTGGACACCGAGGTTGATGGATTCATAAATAATTTCACGAACGAAGCACATGAAAAACTCGCTACTCCCCTTCATCCAGGCTCAGACAAGATGTGTCCGGACCTCAAAAAGTACCCTCAGTGGGCGAATAGGAAAGCAGATATCGTTACACATGTGGGCAAGTATCGGACTTGTGCCAGTGTCAAGAGAGAATAAAGGAAGCCTTCGCGTCTCCTACAACAACCAGTGATACCTGAAAGGAAGTGGGAGCGGCTAACCATGGGCTTCATAACCAAGCTACCCAATGCAATGGATGGTCTCAATACCATTTGGGTAACCGTCGACAGACTGGCCGAATCCGCACACTCCCTGCTAATCAAAGAAACCGACATGATGGAGGAATTGAGTAGAACGTACATCAAAGAGATTATGCGACCACAGGGTCTATTAATATCTATTATCTCTAACAGAGATAGTAGATTCGTTTCTTCACCCTGGCAACCCTTACACGGAACAAGGTTGGACTTGAGTATGGCCTACCAACAGCAAACCAACGGGCAAAACAAAATGGGTTGTTTAAACCTTAGGCGACATGTAAATAGGTTGGGGGATTAACTTTGGTAAAGCGTGGGAATGACCACTTACCACTTAGCAGAATCGAAATGAGCGAGACTCTCCACTTTGTAGCGAGGAGCATAAAGGCACACATAGAATACACTATCATTTCAAAACAATAACTCCTTTAAATTGACTTAGCTCAAGTTACAATAAGAAATTCCAAGGCGTCATTTAACATCGGCCGGATTGGTCCCCGCCATACCAATTTCTTGTACACCAAAAAGTACCCACCTCTCTTCCCGAACTCTTGAATCCCCAATCAAAATGCAAATTTCGGGACGAAATTCCCTCTAACGGGGGGATGATGTGACAACCGTTAATTTTCGGTCAAGTCAAAGTTAACTAAAGTCAACAAGTCAAACCAGTCAACTCAATTAACCCTTGTGTACTAGGGTTTACGCTATGTTATTTCCGTACAACTCGTTATTCTAACGAGAAATCATAAATTGAAAAGTTTGTATATCTAGATTTCATTAACCTAAAACTGTGGTAAATATCGAACCAAACCGATAAAACAATGTTGCATACTCATTGGGAGTGTGTAAGATCCTTAAACATGGCTTAGTGGGGCTTACGGACCTTGCGTTGCGAAGACGGACACTCACAAATGTCACACACGAAACCTCTCTCAATGGTTTTCACTCTATCTCTCTTTATCGAGAATCTCTCCCAAATCTCTCTCCATATGAGAAATCTCTCCAAGTATGTGAAATCTCTCCCAAATCTTTCCATGTATGTCAAATCTCTCCCAAATCTCTCTTTGTATGAGAAATCTCTCCAAGAATGTGAAATCTCTCCCAAATCTCTCTCAAAAGTTTCTTAAACTTTTTATAGTCTTTCGGGCCATCCCGACCCTTAACCAGGTCAAAAACCACTTAAAACGGGGTAAAAACGGATAAAATAGACTTAAGGACCCGGAACCCCCTCTTAAGGAGCCGAACCCTTTTAGGAAGCGAACTTGTCAGAAGCGAACCCCCTTCGGACCAAAGCTCAGCAGACCAAACCCGAACCTTCCCTTTCGGACCGAGCCTCGCATGATGAACCGAACCTCGCACAAGGAACTGAAGGTACCTTCAGTCCATTTCGCCTCCTACCCTTTCGCCTTCGGCCCAGCAGCAGAAGGGACCGAACCTCGGCCTAGGACCGAGAGGCCTCGCAGAGAGCTCTTTTTCACCCGGTTTTTGACTAGTTTTGCGTTTTAGGCCCGTTTTTAATTGTTTTAAAGCGGGATTATCACCCAAAACTTTATTTTAACATATAAGGCCCCATATTTATTAATTAATCACGTTTTTGGGGATAAGCCTTATCCAATAAGGGTGGGTGAAGTACAAGAGATGGAGTGTTGACTTTTCCTTAATTTATGACACAAGCAACCACCATACCCACTCCATGACTAACCCACACTCCTCCCCACCATCCCTAGTCACTTCCTTGTACCCTTCCATCAATCATCAACCATTTCCCACGTTCTTAGAGATGGAACATCCATCCTCTCTCCTCACACTTCAATCATTCTCTCATTTTCCACCAATCACATATGATTGTATTAAGGGGGTTTACGACCACACAAAGGGGTTCACGGCCATGGAGTTTTCGGCCATGGTGTTTACGGCCAAAGAAGATCTTGAGGAGGGTTTACGGCCAAAGGAGATGCTCATGGTTGTAAACTCTCATTTTTCTTGGGAAATGGTTGTTTTCAAGGGTGTATGTTAAGAGCTTCTATAACATAACTAGTACATGGAAATATACTTACGTTTTGAAGTCTGAAGGAGGTGTTCACAGTCCAAGAACTAGTATGTTTTCTTGGTGTTCTTGGTGTAAGTGATGAAGATTTGAAGATCTACCTAAAAAAGATGAAATCATTGATGAAATCATAGGGTTTCACTAGATTTAAGCAAGGTATCAACAACAAATGGAAGAAACACTTATTTGAAGATCAAGATGAAAACTCTTGATGATAGTTGAGAGAGAATCGAGTTTCTTGAGTTGGAAGTGTGAGAAGTGGTGAAAAATGAAGGAATATCATGTATACGGGAGGAGTTTACGGCCAACCAAGAGATTACGGCTGTAATCTCTAGTTTACGGCCATAAACTCCAAGACTTGGAGTTTTTCGGCTTGAATTTTGCACCATGAACTCTAACATATACTTCCTAACACTAATTCCTTGAATGTACTAGACTTAAAACACTCAAACAGACCCTAAACAATGCTAAAAGATAGCAGAAACAAGTTTGATTGTGATTGAATTGAATGGATGTACATAATAGAAATTTCGGGTTGTCACAATTAGTCAGTAACAGACTATACCCTAATTCCCTAAGTTCAAACAATATTGTATTCAACTCATAAACCGAAAACTCATAGATGTTTACATAATCAGTGAAGCTCAAAATCTTGTCTATGTATCTTCTTCCTCGAGATCTTGTGAAAACACTACCATGTCTAATATCCAAAGTAAACAAGTTATCGAAACCATCTACAAAATTAAAAATAGGAAGACGGTGAGTGGTTGATGCATACTACCACATGACAAACCAATAACAACAAACCTCGAGCTACCTCCAACTCCATGTACACAATGTTAACGTCATATAAATATTTCTTCTATGAATAAACCATGTCGTTAGAACTATCCTTTACGTGTGAGATCAACAATTGTCTATTGCATTTCCGCTTTATCGATATTTTTAAGAAGATAATGTGATTGCTAAGAAACTTGACTTTGTAGAAGAAGAAGAAGAAAATGAGTTTCTTGAAACTAGTACGGATGATTAAGGGATGAGTTACGATCATGTTACTGCATAATGAAAGCTTATAATATCGAAACAATTACAAAGGAAAATACGAAGGAAAAAAAAAAAAAAAAAAGCCTATGTGCCTATTTTTTCGGTTATCGTATGTGGACATGTATCTTTGGGCCATAATAAGAGTACTCCATGGGTCAAACGGGCCGTATCATATTTTTAATTTGAAATTAAATAGGTTAATTGGGCATAGGGAACCATTATTTTCGCGATCTTCTTTTTCTGTATTCGCGCCTGCGATTGATAGCCTTTCACCTGGTTCCTTCGTCGGCGTCACGGTGCAACATCCATCGTTACGCAATCTTGCTTGGTTTTTTGTTCATCTCTCATCTCTTGCTAGTGCAACACCAATAGTTCAACGGTAAGTTCTCGAACTATTGAGACTCTAATCGCCTAATTTGTTTGTTTGTTAACATTAGGGTTTTTGTGATTTGCTGCAAAAAATATCCAATTTCATTTGTATTCTACCTTTTTGTATGGTTTTATTCTCAGTTTCTGTGTATACGCGCTTCATTTTAAGCAGTTTCTGTGTAGTTGAATGCTGGATTTTGATCTCTGGTTTCCTAAGATGAAACTTATTCAGTTTTTTGTAAATTCGTTCTCACAACTCAAGCGACATTTCCTTAACGGAAGTTTAGGTATACGAAATGGAAAATGGAATCTAATAGTATGAACAAAGACATTTCTTCCAACTCCTTAATTGAAGTTTTCTTGGAAATTATAATTGTCGTTAACATGCTTGTATATATGAAATGCATATCACTTTTGGAACAAAATGAGTCAGTAGGTCGACCTGCTCTGATACATGTTAGCAATGCCAATAAGGGAAAGTAATTTTGAGAATTTACCAAACCCCTAATTATGGTTTGGGTTAAATGAAAGAAGTATCAATATACAATCATTGATATGTCCCTTATGACCTTATAGGATTCTATTATGATTTCTTCCTATTACAACATTGTATTTTGAAAAAGCTACCCAAGTATAGCAAATTCATATGAATACAAAGCAATTTTCACTGCTATAATAAGAAAGTTTTTGAAAGGACTACAATGTTGCAGGTAGCCTTGATAGTTGTGATGAACTTACTGTTGCTACCAACTGTGCCTCAACTCTTTAACACAATCATGATTCTATCTCCATAATGTTGTTAATGTCACTTGGAAGTACATAACTCTAGTTTTTTTTCCTTGCAGGGTATTATGGTAAACTGCTACTGAAACTAGATTCTGTGGAGGTGCCGATTCTATTCTACGTTTTGAAGGATATTTTTGGTAACCGAGACAAATGTTGGGCTCATTGCCGATTTTGCCCCTCCCGGCACCACCTTCCGATGGCAATCTGGGCCCACTTCCGCCATCCCAAGTACAAGATGAGCCTATGCCAGAGGCTGAGGATGACCAGAATAAGTCCAATTCCGCCCCTGCATCAATCGCCACACACACCAGAACAATCGGAATCATACATCCACCACCAGACATCCGGATAATTGTGGACAAAACCGCCGGTTTTGTGGCAAAAAATGGACCAGAATTTGAAAAAAGAATCATCATTAGCAATGCAGCAAATCCCAAATTCAATTTCTTGAATGGTTCTGATCCCTATCATGCTTACTACCAACATCGCCTTTCAGAATTCCGTTCACAGAATCAAAATCCGGCACAACAATCCGACGCGCCGCCACCGGAAACCACTCCGTCTTCCGCTCCGGCGGACGGTGATGCACCGGAGAAGACTGACCCGTCGGCAAAATTTCGACCCGTTCGGAAAATTCTCGACCCGCCGGAGGCTGAGCAGTACTCAATCCGGCTGCCGGAAGGGATCACCGGGGAGGAGTTGGATATAATCAAACTCACTGCCCAATTTGTAGCAAGAAATGGGAAATCTTTTTTGACAGGATTAACGAGTCGTGAAAATAACAATCCTCAATTCCATTTTCTGAAGCCGACTCATAGTATGTTTATGTTCTTTACATCACTGGCAGATGCCTACTCGAAAGTCCTAATGCCGCCCAAAGGGTTGCCGGAAAAGCTAAAAAAAAGTGTTGCGGACATGACCACGGTGCTCGAACGTGGGTTGCACCGCCTCGAATGGGAGCAGTCTCAAGAACAGGCGAGACAGAAAGCCGAAGATGAAATTGAGCAAGAAAGATTGTTAATGTCCATGATCGATTGGCATGATTTTGTAGTGGTGGAAACTATTGATTTTGCAGATGATGAGGATGATGATTTGCCGCCTCCGATGACTCTCGAGGAGGTTATAAGGAGGAGCAAGATGGCGGCAGCGGTGGAGGAAGAGGAGGAGGTGATGGAGCCCGGGAAGGAAGTTGAAATGGAAATGGATGAAGAGGAAGTACAACTTGTTCAAGAGGGTATGCGGGCGGCAAGTTTGGAAGAGAATGGTGATGATGGAAACGGAAATGGAAAGGAGGTGGTTGCTGCCAGGGTGAGGGTGGTGGCGGAGGAAAACGAGCCGCCAATGAGGATCGTGAAGAACTGGAAGCGGCCGGAGGATAGGATTCCGGCGGAGCGAAATCCGACTAAGTTCGTGGTTTCTCCGATCACAGGAGAATTAATTCCGGTCAGTGAGATGTCGGAGCATATGCGAATCTCTCTTATTGATCCGAAATATAAAGAACAAAAAGAGAGAATGTTTGCAAAGATTCGGGAGACAACACTTGCTCAAGATGATGAAATTTCTAAAAATATTGTGGGGCTTGCCCGAACCCGCCCGGATATTTTCGGGACAACCGAGGAAGAGGTGTCAAACGCGGTCAAACAAGAGATTGAGAAAAAGAATGATGAGCAGCAGCCAAAACAAGTGATTTGGGATGGACACACCGGAAGTATTGGCCGGACTGCAACTCAGGCCATGTCCCAGAATGCCGATGATCTACTTGATGATGGCCGGAATCTTCCGGGTCCTGCTGCTCCTCCTCCACGGCCTGGTGTTCCCTCGGTTCGCCCGCTTCCTCCACCGCCTGGGCTCGCCTTGAATATGCCTCGTGTCCCCCCTGGTGCCGTGCAGTACGCAGGTGTCCCGCCGCCAGTGAGGCCGCCCACGATGGTTATGCCGCAAAGACAGGTGCCGCCTCCGCCGGCGATGCAAATGGGTTATGGTCAGCAGGGTTATATGAACCGGCCGCCGCTTCCGGTTAATCCGGCTAGTATTCCGGTGCCGCTGCCACCGGGATCTCAGTTTACACCGCTGCCACCGCGTCCTTTTATGACCCAGCATGGGATGGTTATGGCTCCTCCACTGCCTATGCCTCAAGGAATGCTGCCGCCGCCGCCACCGGAGGAAGCTCCTCCTCCACTTCCTGAAGAACCTGAGCCGAAGAAGCAAAGACTTGATGATTCTTTTCTTGTCCCTGAGGATCAGTTCTTGGCTCAACATCCGGTACGTTTCTTTTTTAAAACTCTTTACAAAAGACATGATTGCCCTTCATTTAGTCATGTGTATTGCTGTTATATGATTATTGAAATCTTTTTATTTATTTATTTATAGGGACCTATTCGTATTGCTGTATCGGTGCCAAATCTTGATGAAGGAAATCTGAAAGGACAAATACTTGAGATAACGATTCAGTCATTGTCGGAGACAGTTGGGAGTTTGAAAGAGAAAATTGCTGGAGACATTCAGCTGCCAGCAAACAAACAGAAACTGAGTGGGAAGGCAGGGTTTTTAAAGGACAATTTGTCTCTTGCGTATTACAATGTTGGTGGAGGCGAAATGCTTTCTCTGTCTTTAAGAGAACGTGGTGGGCGGAAAAGGTAATTGCTGGTTCCGAAGCTTGTCGGAATGGAATCGGCTATTACCAACAAATATGTAAAAGATTGCATTTTGCTCAATCAAATTTAGTGAAATATTTGTCCATCTACTGTTAAAGTTTTAGTAAGGATTATAGAGACTCTGCTAGTTATACCTAATTCCCCCCCTGCTATTTTGGTTAACAGTATCTTTTTTTTTTTTTTTTCCAAGTGATGTTTGAAAAAATGACCTTGATTTGGATGAAACGTTGATGTTTATTTTGGGTTGAGTGGTTTATGAGACAATGGTCATTCAAGTTTGTGTGTAATAAAGAAAACCAGTCTTCAAAATGATAGTAAAAAGTTTCAAACCGCAGTGATGTTTTGTAATAATTAAAATCTATCAACTTGAAAACGTATGGCCTTTTGTAGGAAAACGTATGTCCAATATTCTATTTGGATTTTTGTTGTAAAACACTCATGCTATTCGTTACATTATGTAAAGAATTAGACTAGAATATCTCCAAGAAATAAGCAGAGATCATGTGTACAAACATATATTATTAAACAAGTGCAAGTTTACATAAAAACATCTATAATCTATGAACAAAAATCAACTTCTGAGAGTCTATGCATCCAATCTACCTTACACTTTGGGTGGTACAACTGACATTACGATCTTTCCTGTAAAAAGCTCATTCTTACTGCAACCTCTGAGCTACACACCACCAGTATCCGAACCCTTGCCTATTTCTACAAAAGAAACACCGTGGGGAACCATGGGTGCTAATCCCTCCATCTGGGACTAGAAAATTGGAAGAACCCCGGTGATGGAAAACCCATGCCGGGAGAAGGTGGAGGTGGTGGCCGAGGACCAAAGATTCCTGATTGAGCCGCCACCGGTGAAAATGAAAAATCCTGTGTGAGTGGCGGTGGAAACCGATAACCAGGAGAAAGCAATGGGTAAGGTGATAGAGGAGACAATAGATTCAAGTAACCAGAGGGTGATGACAGAAGGAACTGAGAAGTAGGTGATGGCGGATTAAGAGGGCGGTTTGTTACCGGAGATGGAAGAAGTGGTGGTGGTCCGGTCATTCTTGGAGAAGGAAAAAGAGGTGGTGGTGGTCTTAGGCCTGAATCCAAGACAGAATGCTGAAGGTAACGCATATAAGCTGAGATAGGAGACTCTGCTGCGTTTGGCCACCCCATATGGTCGCCGGAAGTCATTGGTGGTGGTTGGCCATATTGGGCGGCAGGTCTTGGCGGGAGAAGTGGCATTTGGGGCCTGTAGACGTTTATAGGTGCTAATCTTGGTGGACGGATTTTTTGCATTCGGATAGGTGAGCTCCGGTGAGGTCCAGGAGGTGGTTCTTGGTGGTGTGAAGGTGAACCAGTAAGACGTTGAACGGTATCTCTGAAATCATTTTTGTTGACGGTGTAGACCTGAGGGTACGGTGGTTGTATGGCCGGATTAGCGAAATACGGTGGTGGACTTTTCCTGATATTTTTTCCAATCTTGTTCACACCCAGATGCTCATCATGTCTATTACCAAAATAATTAGGATTATCCATTCTCTACTAAACGCCTTTTAAGTTTTATCCAACACTTAACCTTCAATTCTACTAAAACAACAGTTTTTTCACGCAGATCGTTGAACATCAAACCCTCACGATCTCATACCATTCAAAATTCCCAACAGTAACCAGATTTCCATAACTGAATCGAATACTAAACCCTAAAAACCAAATTCCAAATACATGAATGATAACATAAAGTAGAACAATAGAGTCATTTTTTTTTATAGCAATAGCATACTTCTAGATCAAATCAACTTTAATCGTTCTTTGCATAAGCGTAAAGAAAGAGGATTAAGAGTTGACTTACGAGTGTGAAAGAAGAGTTGGATTAACAAAGAATGATAAAGTTTAGCGGATATTGCGGGTGAATGGGGATGAAAAGTTGGATCAAAGAAACAAACGAATTGTTGCTTTGTTAGATGAGAGAGACGAAGAAAGTCAAAGTCAAATATAAGGTTGTTTTACAAAAACTAGGTGTGACAAGGCATCCAATCATAACTCTAACATTACTCCCGTTCTAAGATTTAACTAGTGTAGTGACCGTTCGGGTTGGCCGATAATTAGTTTTTTATTTATGGGGTTGGCTAAAAAGACATCCTATATTGCAATATGGACATCCTAATTAATTTTTTAAATGTCTTTATTTATTGTTTATACAATTTTACTGTCTATAATTATATGTTTTCGGAATATAGGTAAACCAATAACTACAAAAAAAAAAAAAAATTAATAATAAGACAAAATTGCAAAAATGGTCCTTGTAGTATGTAGTTTTTTGGGATTTTAGTCAAAATCTCGACTTTTTTTTATTGGTGGTCCTTTTGAGTTAGTTATATACAGTTTTGGTCAAAATCCGATATTTTCTGAAAAACGGTTTGAAATGTTTGTGTCAGATATCGTATTAATGCATATGTGCTAATGTTTGTGAGTGTATGAAGCGAATAATTCCAGACAACCCGATGTTGTCTGTTTATAAAAAGACATTGTGATTTCATTACCCTAAAACTGAATACAAATGAGTGTGTGTTCACGTATTATCGACAAATGTTGTATTACGTAAATTTTATAATGGTGTTAATCCCTCTAAATGAGTCGTTATAACCATACTTAATAATGAAAATTTCGCATGTCATGACGTTTTTGGGACGCCGACGGGTTTACGGTGAGGTTTGTCACCCTAGATTGGCCTAGTCTAACTGTTGAGAACAACTCAAGTGTGGGGTGTCATCCCCGTATAGATCTATACACAAACTATCACTCTCCCTCTAGGAGACTCTGGTTTTAACTACATGCTACGATTGTTCACAAAATAGGTGCCAAACGAAATTTCTCACAAGATCCTTAACCAAATTTACGCGAATATGAAGTTGCACAAAGTATATTGTTTTCGTGTAAGTATTTAGTTTTCAAAGCCCACTGTGTATGTTTGTGAATGTGTGAAATTATCAAGCATGTAGATGGACCACGAAATCCCAATAAACATGTAAGGTGTATTCCAGGCCCAATTAAACATGTAAAAGGACAACTAAGGTCCATTAAACATGTAAATTAAATTCCATCCCCAATAAGCATGCAAGGTGTATTCCAGGCCCAATAAACATGTAAAAGGACAACTAAGGCCCACTTAACATGTAAATTATATTCCAGGCCCAATAAACATGTAAAAGGGACAACTAAGGCCCACTTGACATGTAAATTATATTCCAAACCTAATAAACATGTAAAAGGGACAACTAAGGCCCACTAAACATGTAAGTTATATTTCAGGCCCAATAAACATGTAAAAGGACAACTAAGGCCCAGTAAACATTTAAATTATATTTCAGGCCCAATAAACATGTAAAAGGACAACTAAGGCCCATTAAACATGTAAATTATATTCCAGGCCCAATAAGCATGAAAGTGACATATTGATCCGTTTGTTGTTACATTGGTTGTTAAGTTTTAGTTGTTTACCAAAATGACATAAAAAACCCACTTTTAGTAAAAAGACATTTTTGGTCCGTAAAAGCAAAAATTTACAATGAAGGCACCTTTTGGTAAAAATGAAACTTTAGGTCCTTTAAGGCCACAAGTTTCTATTTAAGGCTAGTTTTAAGTAAAAATAACATTTTTAACCCACTTTTGTCAAAAATATCATTTTTGGCTTAAGTTTATGAAAATGTGCATTCTCGGCCCCATTTATAAATAAATTTATCTTTTTGGCCCAAATAAATTTATATTTTCAGCCCTTTTTATTGAAAATTTACATTTTTTGCACAACTTTGTTTAAAATGACACTTAAGCCTAGAAAAGTCCAAAAATTTACAATTTTGGCCCAAAAGCCGTGAAATCCCAAATGAGGCCCATTTGTGTTAATTTACATTTTTAGCCCTTTTAAAATCACAAATACCATAAAGATTCGTGTTTATCAAAAATAAATCCTTTTTTGGTCCCTTAAAACTGTGATATATATATATATATATATATATATATATAATAACCTCACTTTGATTTTTTAATCATTTTGGTCCTCTCATGTAATTTTCTTAGTTTTAAACAACTTTGAAGTGTTTTACCTTTTCTTTCTGTAATAAGTTGTAATAGGTGTTGTGTTCTACAAATATCCTCATATTTAGCATATTTTCAAGTTTATGAAGTTTATAACAAAATCACACTTATATCATGAAAAACACACAAAATCATGCATATACACATAGATATACACATAACAACTTGTATTCTCCCCTAAAGCATAGTAAAAACCTAAAAATAGGGGGTATGAACTCACATTGGTTTGAAGATTTCGGTTTTTGATGAAGAATGAGAAAGGATTTCGGCCCAGGAAGCCTCTTGAGTGGAGTTTTCGAACTTAAGATGGATCTAAGGTCATGGATCACGAAATGATGTGTTAAGGAGTGAAGTTTATCACAAAATGAAGTAAATCATCATAATTAGAGAGTAGCTTACCAAAATGATGAACCTTGATGATGTATTCTTGAGCACACACAAAAGCATACACAATTTTTTTGGAAGAAATGGATGGATTTTTGCTTGGAGTTCTTGGAGGAATGTAGTGACTAGAAAAAAATGAAGGTGGTGGTGGGAAGAAGCTTGGCCGAGAGTTTAAGAAGAAGAAGGAGAGAGAGAGAGAGAGAGAAATGGTTATTACATGAGGGTTATAAGTTAGATGCATCGAGATTTAAGAGGTAATTACGTTGTTGGTTGTTGGTCATTAGTAAGGTGGCAAGTTCAAATGAGTTTTTTGTTGATGTGGGCCGAGAATGAGAGGGAAGGAAAAAACTTAAATTAAATGGTTGATTTTGAATGAGCATAGTACATGGAATCAACTTAGATTACAAGTTATATAAGAGTTGATTCTACATGACGACAAAATTTCCTAGCTAAAAATGCTAGTTGTGACATCATCCCCCCATTAGAGGGAATTCCGTCTCGAAATTCTTTTGAAAGATAGAACTATGAATGAGAGAATAGGTGAGGGTACTTCGGCTTCATCTGGTCTTCGCATTCCCATGTGAATTCCGGTCCACGCTTAACGTTCCATCGAACCTTCACAATCGGAATGCGACTTTGTTTTGTACGCTTCATTTCCCTATCCATTATCTCAACCGGTTCTTCGACGAAAAAGAGATTCTCGTTTACTTCAATCTCTTATAGAGGAATGACAAAGGTTTCATCTGATAAGCACTTTTTCAGGTTCGAGACGTGGAACACAAGGTGTACGTTGCTGAGCTCCGCATGTAGCTGCAACTTATAAGCCACTAGACCAATCTGTGAAAGAATCTCGAATGGACCGATGTATCGCGGATTATTTTTCCCCGCTTCCCAAAATGGATCATCCCTTTCCAGAGAGAGACCTTTAATAGCACCCGATCTCCGACTTGGAATTCCAGGGGCTTTCGTCGTTTTTCAGCATAACTCTTTTGTCGGTCTCGCGATGCTTGGAGTCGGGCTTTGATTTGAATTATCTTCTTTGTCGTTTCTCAAATGATATCCGGTCCTATAAGAGAGCTGCTGGTGATTGCCCTTTTGCCAGCTGGGTGTCACCCACCTCAGCCCAACAGAGAAGCGACCTGTATTTGCGACCATACAAAGCCTCAAAAAGAGCAACCCTTATACCTGTGTGATAGCTGTTGTTGTACGAGAATTCAATTAAGGGCAAGTGGACCATACAAAGCCTCAAAAACAGCAACCCTTATACTCGTGTGATAGCTGTTGTTGTACGAGAATTCAATTAAGGGCAAGTGGGTTTGCCAAAATCGATCACGCAGGCTCGGAGCATATCTTTAAGTGTTTGGATGGTTCTCTCACTTTAGCCATCGGTTTGCGGGTGGTAAGAAGTGCTCATGTCTAGTTCTGTACCCATTTCCTTCTGGAGCGACTGCCAAAATCGTGAAGTAAATCTACTATCCCGATCCGAGATAATAGATAGTGGTACCCCCATGAAGTCTCACAATCTCTTTTATATAGATTTGTGTTAATCTTTCCATCTTGTATGATTCCTTGATTGGCAGGAAATGGGAGGATTTGGTTAACCTATCGACAATCACCCAGATAGCATCCAATTTGTCTGCTGTCTTAGGTAATTTGGTTATGAAGTCCATGGTAATCCTTTCCCATTTCCACTTGGGTATTACTGGCTGTTGTAATAACCCCGAGGGCTTCTGATACTCCAATTTCACTTTGGCACAAGTGAGACACTTGCCCACATATGTGGTGATCTCTGCCTTTATATTTGGCCACCAATAATGTTGTTTGATGTCCAGTTACATTTTATCCGAACCTGGGTAGACGGAATATCGTGTTTTATGAGCCTCGTTCATGACTATCTCTCTAAATCCCCCAAATTTTGAGATCCAGATTCTATTCATGAAGTAGTAAGCTCCGTCATCTTTGGCTTCAAGGTTTTTATCCATCCCACACATCATTTCATTTGTAGCATTCTCCGACATTAATGCTCGGTTTGAGATCCCTTGATCTGAGAGGCTAGGTGGGAGTGGATGGTTATTGATAATTTCTCACCCGATGACCTGAGTATTCTTTCCTGCTCAGGGCATTGGCTACCATGTTAGCCTTGCATGGGTGGTACTTGATCTCTCATTCATAATCGTTTAGCAGTTCAACCCACCTTCGATGTCTCATGTTCAACTCCTTTTGATTTAGAATGTGCCGGAGGCTTTTATGGTTCGTGAAGATGGTACACTTTGTACCATATAGGTAGTGCCTCCAAATTTTTAGGGCGAAGACCATGGCTCCCAGCTCGAGATCATGGGTCGTGTAATTCACTTCATGTGTCTTTAATTTCCTGGACACGTAAGCTATCACCTTTCCACGCTGCATGAGGATACAACCTATCCCTTGGTTCGAAGCATCGCAATATACTATGAAGTCTTTGGTTCCCTATGGTAAGGATAGCACTGGAGCACTATAGAGGGCTCGCTTCAAGGTTTGGAAGGCAACTTCTTGCTTGTCCGTCCAGTTGAAGGGTATGCCTTTTTGTGTCAAAGTGGTGAGGGGCTTGGCTATCTTGGAGAAGTTCCGAATAAATCTTTGGTAGTAGCTTGCGAGACCCAGTAATTTTCGAATTTCTGTTGGTGTTTTCGAAATCGCCCAGCCTTTAATGGCCTTGATCTTGGAAGGATCCACATGAATTCCTTCCTCACTCACTACATGACCCAAGAAGTTTACAACTGCGAATCTAGAACTCGCATTTGGAGAGTTTCGCATATAGCCTTTTAGCTTTTAGAGTTTACAAGATTTGATAGAGATGTTGTAACACCTAAAGTCAGGAAGGCCAAGAAAGGAAAGGAAACCCTAATTTTAAGTGATGAATCGGCGAGTCCAAGGAGGAACTCGGCGAGTCCGAGCAGGATCCGAGTCGAGGAGTAAGTGACCGACTCGGCGAGTCGGCCAAGGAGACTCGGCGAGTCTGGTCTGTGCGAGGAAAACCCTAAATTCGGGACTTGGAGCCTATTTAAACGTCTCATTCTCTCCCCTAGGATTCCTTTAGGTGAATACGTCACGTCACATGTGATCAGGGTTGAATAATCTCAGAGTGCTAGATTTGGCCCTATTGCGCAGCTCTCGTTTGAGTCTAACTGTTGTAGGGACGAGTCTTTTACTCGAAGGATTATCTGAGCCTCGTCACATGTGATGGTATCCAGGTAATGGCTAATTGGCATCACAAGGAGACCTTCAGCAGCTGAGGACTGGTTGAGTTGAGTCATAGGTTTCCCTAGGGTAAGCCTAGGACGAGATAGTGCTGGGAGCAGTAGTAGTGGATAAGGGACCTGGTGGAGTCGAAGCAATTCCTGAGGAAAGTACGGATAGATGTGGAAGGTAGTATGAGCCTGTACTACTAAAAGCAGAGGATCCGTACTTGATTTGGGAAAGGCGGACTTTTCGCCAATTATTTAGGTGCAACAGTTGGCACGGGAGTTTCAGGATTTGACGCAGACCACTGAGACTGTGGCAGAGATCACCGCTAAGTTCAAGGAGAGGGCTCTTCTTGTACCGCAGTATGTCGCGGATGAGGAGATGAAGAAGGCTCGTTATCACGAGATGTTGAGGGCTGACATCAGGGAGTTCGTGAGCAGGTTTGGCTGTAAGATGCTGGAAGATATGATTTCTCGGGACAGGGGGAGGGAAATTGATTTGGAGCAGATCCGGAAGAGGAAGCCGGATGAGGTTCAGGTAGCCGTGAGTTCGGGCAAAAGGCCCAAGGGATCGGATTCGAGATCGAGGGATTATCAGGACCCCAGCCGATGCGGGAAGTGTGGCAGGGCGCACGGGGGCGCGTGCAGGAGTGGTAGCGGCGGTGAGTCTGGCTGCTTCAAGTGCGGTCGGACTGGTCATTTTAGCAAGGATTTTACTGCTACCACGACACAGGGATCAGACATGATATGTTTTCACTGCAATCAGCGGGGCCACAAGAAGGCCCAGTGCCCCAGTTTGTTTTCAGTAGGACGGGTGATGGCACCTGCCCTTGCAACTTTGAGGATCACAGACGGCCGTCAGGGCTATGCAGAGGCTCCTGTGATAGGAGGCAGGGCTTTTCAGATGACTACCATGGAGACACGAGCAGCATCGGACGTTGTAGGTATGCGATTTCCATTTTCAGTTCTTTTATTTGTGCATGATTATATTGTTATGGTTCTGCATCATTATCGGTATGAGCATTTTATTTTTGTGTTGCTTGATTGTGATCGAGTTTTATGCCATCCGCATACCTTGGATATTTGAATGGTAGTTAGGGGATGTGCCCTATTGGGGGAGGTTGCTCAGGATGCAGTAACTGTAGCATGCCTGGGAGGGACTTGGTATGTCTCGCTAATTCGGAGCCGTATGATTTTAGAAATGGATTGGTTAGATCCCTAGCTATGGTAAGCTTGGGGTTCCTCAGCAGGTTGTTTATGGAATGGTAGCGAGGATTGGGATTTCTCTTCGAGCATTGAGCAGCAAGGGTTAAGCAGGATCGAAGTGGGGGAGGATCCCCCGTGCGTGCAAAGGTAAGAGCACGCATATCTAGAATGAGTGTGCGACCTCCGAGTAGGAAAAAGAAGTGGTACAACATTGATGGATTGAGAAGTACAGGGTTGGGAGCTTGAGAAACTCCCCCCCTCAGCCAGTGCGTGTATTGGTGATGGTTAGTATGTGGTTGGGAATTCAGGATGGGGGATCGCCTGTAGGGCTCGAGTGAGTTAGAAGGAAGATCTTGAGAACTGATAGCATGGGGTGCTTTCACATTAGCAGTCAGTGGTGGAAAGTGCTGTAAGACTACAGGGCAGCCGTAGCATTCACCAACAGTCAGTGGTGGAAAGTGTTGTAAGACTACAGGGAAGCCGTAGCATTCACTAGCAGACGGTGATAGAAGGTGATGTAAGACTGCGGGAAAGCCGTAGCATTCCATAGTAGCTTCGTTGGTGGAGTTGGGGCGAGGCCCTTATCTCCTAGTGATTAGATAGGGAGCAGGAATGGGTAGGGGATGAGAATGATAGGGAGTTTGCCTGTATAGCCCTAAAGAGGTAAGACCTTGGGAGAGGCTGCTCCAGGATATAGTTGGGTGAGACCCGTGGGCGAGGCCCGTATGAGAATAGCGGTATAGGTGAGACCTGAGAGCAGGGTTGCTTGGTAGTATGGTTGGGTGAGACGCGTGGGCGAGGCCCGTGAGTTTTAGCAGCACAGGTGGGACCTGGTAGGGACCTTAGTGTCAAGATAGGGGATCGGGGATCCCAGGAATTGTAGTGCCTGTATGGCAGAATAGATTGAGCAGTTATAGGTGGTCGAAGTTTCTTTGAAAGTCGCTGGGAGCGACTAGTAGTTGTGTTGGGACAGCGATCGGTGGGAGCCGGTAATCCAGATATTGATAGGTTGGTAGGGACCAGGGTGGTCTCAGTTCATCCGGAAGTCAGATGAGGAATAGCAGAATTTCCAGTCAGTAGCAGTGCGGGTATGCAGCATGTGGTGGAATTCAGTTAGTTGGTCGTGGGGTGCTCGGCACCAAATTATAGTAGAAAGAAATGCCCAGTGGATACTAGCGATAATGACCCGAACTGGAGGTAGCGGGAGTAATGGAGTGGTGAAGATAGGATCTTCACAGTGACAGAGGAAATAGTTGGTTATGGAGCATTTCCTTGGGGAGGCAAGGAAATCGCGCAAGGAAAGAAGGGGTGAACCCCTATGGGTTCAGTGCAGTACTCGGTGAGTACCAGAAGGATTGTCGGTTGAGTAAGTTGTGTTTCCAGAATGTTCAGGGTCAGGGTTGACCCGAGATTATTATCCACAAGGATTAATGTTAGTCGGAATGACCGGGCGAAAGACCAGCGAAGGTAGGCAGCTGGTGATGGATCATTTAGTGGAATATTGGAAGTAGATCGCAGGCGGTGGGCCATAGCAAACTTCGAGGACGAAGTTTAGTTTAAGTGGGGGAGAGTTGTAACACCCACAGTCAGGAAGGCCAAGAAAGGAAAGGAAACCCTAATTTTAAGGGACGACTCGGCGAGTCCGAGCGGGATCCGGGTCAAGGAGTAAGTGACCGACTCGGCGAGTCGGCCAAGGAGACTCGGCGAGTCTGGTCTGTGCGAGGAAAACCCTAAATTCGGGACTTGGAGCCTATTTAAACGTCTCATTCTCTCCCATAGGGTTCCTTTACTGCCTCTTTCACCCAGAACATCGAACCCTAAGCCCCATTGTTGCTTATTCAAGCTTCCAAGCCATTTTTAAGTGATTTGAAGGAAGAAGAAGAAGGGGAATCATTGAAGCTTCAAGGATTGGCCTTAGATCTGACGATTGGGGAAACTTTTTGAGTTATTGAAGGTATTAAGTCGTTTCCCTCCTTTAGATCTATTATGGTTGCGAGTTTTAGGGGGCTTTTTAGCCATGATTAGCTATCCATTTGAGTTAGAAGCCAGATCTGAAGTTGCTACTTCGGATCTAAGCATATTATGGTCTTGAGAAGCATAAAGTATCTGTCCTTGAGTTGATTATGGAGCCTCTTTGCCTTAAACCCTAGTTTATGGTGTATTTTGCCTAGATCTCCTTCTCTACACATAAAGTTTGCAACTTTTTGTGAGGAATAGGCTTGGGAAGGGTAGATCTATAGTTTGGAGTCCATGCATGACTCAAAAGTCCTCTACATGTATGAAGATCTGAATGGACTCGACGAGTCCTTTGAGTAGACTCGGCGAGTAGCATGAAGATTTGGAGGAACTCGACGAGTGGGATGAACAACTCGTCGAGTCGGATGAAGTTGGGCAGGAACTCGGCGAGTTGGAAGAACAACTCGGCGAGTCTGTTGAAGGTTGTCTTGGACTCAGCGATTCTATTCTTGGACTCGGCGAGTTAGGTTGCGAAACCCCAAACCCTTCGAGTTGAGACTCGAATCAGTGATTCGAATGGAGACTCGGTGAGTTGGACAAGTCAGGACTCGGAAATCGGTAGACTCGGCGAGTCATGGACTGACTCGGCGAGTCGAGCCACGAATGGAAGGACTCTGAACATATGAACTCGGCGAGTCAGTAGGTTGACTCGGCGATTAGGGTTGACTTGGGAGGTTGACTTTGACCAGGACTTTGACTTTGACCAGAGTTGACTTGGTTGTCTTTCGGGGGTCAGTTAGACTCAGTGTTGCATTGATATTGGTAGCTCGGGGAGCGAGTGGAGCAGGAGTTCAGAGAGTTGTCGGACATCGGCTAGTGGGATCATCAGCAAGTTCAACCAGTGCAGGTGAGTTTCCCTTTGTGTGAATGGGTCTAAGGCCACAATGCCGACCCATGTAGTTATGAGTAGAAGACCCGGGGGTTAGCCCTAGGCACAGTATGATAGTATGATATTCAGGACGAGTTCCAGTGGTAGCGGGCGGGTGCCCAAGGAATGGTTTATGTGATAGTTTATACTTGTTGTCTGTGTGATGCTTGTATGTGCCTGGTAGGGAGGTGAGTGTGGGCGAGGTCCTGTAACTCACCAATAGCAGAGTGTGGATGGTGTTCCACATCTCATTAGCAGCAGATCAGGGGCGAGGCCCGAGTTAGGAAAAGAGTGAGTGTGGGCTGGGCCCGTATCTCACAATCAGTAGGAGCATGGACAGGGTTCCATGACTCATCAGTAGCAGGGCAGGGGTGAGGCCCAGGATAGGCGAGGCCTTAGGACAGGATCAGTTCGTATGTGTTTAGCTTATGTGTTGTGATATGTTTATGTGTTATTATTTGTTGGCGGGCGAGGCCCTGTGACAGGCGAGGCCTAAGTGAAACAAATCTGTATCCGAGCGGGGCTCGAAGCCAGGCGGGGCCTGGAGCGGAGGGGCCGTTGTAACAAGCGAGGCCCGAGGTAGCGGGCGAGGCCCGAGGTCGGGGGCGAGGCCCAGGATAGCGGGCGTGGCCCAATATGTGCAGTATGTGGTTATGCATGGTATGTGGTAGGGTGGGGAACTCACTAAGCTTCGTGCTTACGGTTTTCAGTTTTGGTTTTAGGTACTTCCGGTAGTGGAGAGAAGAGCTCGGGGTGATCGTATGGCACACACCATAGATTAGACAGCCTGGGAATGTTTACTCTGATAACGAACATGTGTTTTGGAAATTAATACTCTGTTTATGTTTTGAATTGATGACTTTGCTTAAAGTAATGTTTTATTAAAAGAAATTTTTAGTCTTGAATTTTGGGACGTTACAGATGTTGACCATGCTCTTCCTTGCTTCGGGAGTATATGAGAATATCATCAATGAAGATGATTACGAAATTATTGAGGAATGGACGACATACTCGATTCATGACGTCCATAAATGCTGCGGGGGAATTTGTAAGACCGAATGGCATCACAACGAATTCGTAATGACCGTATCGAGTTCGGAAAGCAGTTTTTGGAATGTCCTCTTCTCGGACTCGGAGCTGATGATAACCGGATCTTAGATCTATTTTGGAGAAGTAACTAACTCCTTGAAGCTGGTCAAATAGATCGTCGATCCGAGGGAGTGGATATTGGTTTTTGACGGTGAGTTTGTTCAACTCCCGATAGTCGATGCACATTCTGAAGGATCCGTCTTTCTTCTTGACACACAAGAGTGGGACTCCCAAGGTGAGAAGCTTGGCCTGATGAATCCTTTGTTCAGAAGTTCGCTTAGTTGACTGGATAACTCATATATTTCGGCGGGAGCTAGCATGTAGCATGATTTGGCAATTGATGTGGCTCCCGGTACTAGATCGATTCAAAATTCAACCTATCTTTCTGGGGGTATTCCCGGAAGGTATTCAGGAAATACATTTGGGAAGTCGCATGCCACTGTGATGTCTTTAATGTTTACTTCTTCTTTGGCGTTATCCACAACATGAGCGAGGAAAGCATAGTTTCTCTTTTGTAGGCACTTCTATGCCTTGATGCACGAGATAAGACGAAGACTGGCACCAGGTTTATCACCATAGATTATTAGGGTTTCGTGATTGGGAAGGTGAAGGCAAACAGCCTTCTCATGGCACATAATATCAGCACGGTGGGGGGATTAACCAATCCATGCCGATTATCACATCTAAACTCCTAATATTTACTGGCATCAAATCTATTTGAAATGAATGGTTGTTTAGTGTTAATGTGCACCCTACATAAACATATTTGGTTTTTTCGGTTTTCCCATTAGCCATCTCCATCGTGAAGGCTTCGTTTAGCTTCTGGGGTTGTTGTTTTAGTAAGTGTTTGAATTTGTTACTTACGAAGCTCCGCTCGGATCCACTATCGAATAAAAATGCATGCGTAAGTGTTGTTAAGTGGGAACGTACCAGTAACAACCGTCGGGTCTTGAATTGCCTCACCTAGAACCAACATCAAGACCCTCCCTGATCCTCCTGCTCCTTGGTTGTTGGCTTTGGGAATTGTGTCTAAAATGGCCAGTTCCTCCACACCCATACCAAGTGTGATTATCCCCAACATTATTTTTGTTGCGGTTGTCGTTTTTGTTGTTTTTGTTGTGGTTGTTTGGCTGTTGGTTCGGTTGGGGTTGAGATTTGCAGTATCGAGCAGTATGACCCTTACGGTTGCAAATTATGCATTGTATTTCTCTACACTCTCCATGATGGTTAAAGCCGCACTTGTTACACTTAGGTAAGGTTCCCGAGTATTGTCTGGTTGTGGTTTGCATAATTGAGTATGGAGCATGTGGTGCTGAGGTAACCTGAGCAGTAGCAGTGTGGACTGCTTCAGTTTGTTGCTTTTTTGACGACTCGTGGTTCTGTCGCCCTTTTTGTTTGTTGTCCTTGTTGTTTTTGTTATCTTTTCCCTCCTTCTTGACTTCAGTCTCCCCTGCTTTGCCACCCTTCTTGTTGCGATGGTCGTAGAGTTTCTTGGCTAATCTTTTAGCACTGTCATACTTCTCCGGGTTTTCTACTATTACATTTCCTTGAATTGGAGAGGTCAATCCCCAAATGAATCTTTCGATCTACTTTCGTTCAGACGTGATCATTCCTGGATACAGGAGTGACAACTCACTAAACATTGAGATGTAAGCATCAATGTCGGAGTTCTGAACTATGAGATTCCATAGTTCCTGCTCCATCTTCTGGATCTCTCCTCTTGGACAATACTCCACCATTAGCATTTCTTTAAGCTCCTCCCATGGCATAACATTCGCCAATGGGAGTGTCATGGCCTCCATGTGACCATTCCACCAAGAAAGCGCTTTATCGATGAATGTGCAAGCTGCAAACTTCACCTTGCACTCTTCAGGGCATCCGCAGATCTCGAATACTGATTCAACTTTTTCTATCCACCTCTTTAGAGTTATCACGCCTCCTGTCCCGTTGAAGGTTCGAGGCTTGGCATTCGTGAAATCCTTGTAGGTACAGTTTCTTGTGGGTCATTGATTCATTACCTGGTTTGAACTTCCATCTCCTTGCCCGTTACCTCCACCGTATTTCCGTTGTAAATCTGTGCCATTGCTGCGGTGACCGCAGCTGACACTTTTGCTTAGAATGCAACCGAGTTTACCTCCGGTGGTGTTGGTGTCGCGTTGATTCCGCGATTAGGTCTTTGAGGCATATTCTGTCATTGAACGTGTTGGGTCAAAAATAAATATGGTTTATACTTTTCTTTTTTAGGAAAATGTATTTTTGTGTCTTGGACCACAAACAACTTGGTGTTTACGGCCGTATACGTGTTTACGGTTGTGTTTACGGCCGTGAACAGGTTTACGGCCATAAACCCATTCACGGCCCATGTTCCCTATAAATATAGGTGTAAGGGGTGAGGAGTAGAGTGACGAACAGAAGAGAATAGAGGAGCTTATGTGTGTGTATTCTAAGGTGTTCTAGAGAGAGAAACTAGAGAGAAGAACACGTGTGTGTTAGTGTGTGTGAATCTTGTATCCGGATCTTCATTCATATCTATACATACAAGATTCATCGTATTCTTCTTCTCCTTCTCTTCTATTTGATCTAACATCATCCGTTTGATTGGGATTCCGCACCATCAAACGGATCTGATTGATACACAAGCAGATTTGGGGACTTACAGAACGGAAAGAGGTTGAGTATTTAGTGCATTTTGGTTTTGAGATTCCTTGAATATAGAACATTTTTGGTGATTTGGTTGTGTGTGTAAGTGAGTGCATACAATCAACATGAAATAAAAGTAATAGAACACATAGCAGATAACAACATCATGATAAAATATATTACTGCTTTCATTAATAATAATCTTTTTGATACATGAAAATTTGCCTTTATAAGGCATACAATACATGAAAGGAATAAAATCTGACAGCGTAATGACTCCATGAGTAGTGTAATCACTTAATCATGTAGTCGGTAGTACATAGAGCAGTACATAAAGAAAACCCATAACGGTAGTGGTAGTGGATGAAGTTGATCCTAGTCACGGTGAGAAGGGTCTGGTTGTGTAATCAAATGCCAAAATTTTGTGCCACAATGTCATCCATCTCACTCATTTCCCTAATGACCTCGTCCCTCTCATGCTCAACTCGCATTGCTTGAGCTTCTACCGCTAAAAGTTGCTGTCAGAGGGTGGCAACCTCCTTTTCTAAGGAGCGCGTCCATTCGGCGGAGTCCTCTGGTGCAGTGGGGTGATCTTATAACATCTCTGAGAGGTGAGGCTCGCTGGGGACCTCCTCAATGGCTCCTGCTTCTTCCATCTCCCCGTCTAATTTCTCATACTCGTAGTCGGTCTCCACATACTCCTCAGGTCCTATACCTGGACCTGCCCCTTGCACCATGCCAGGTTCTCCTTTGATCAGCCCGTTGGCCACTAGGGCCTGATAGTAAAGGACACCCTGCTGAAATTCTTCCATGATGACTGCACGAGAAACAGAGGGGTGAGAAATGTGTAATGGGAGTGTATGTAAATAGCATTCCAAATACTCCTATAGCATTTTAATTGTTTATGTTTGAGTTCCTTAAAGATTTTTGGACACAAGGTTGGTAAGTTTCTAGATTTATTGCCCACCATGATCACTCCAAAACACATGTTGGCCATATTTTGAATAAATATAGTTGATCAGGCTCAATTTATCCCTAATACAACTACATACTGTTTGGGTTTAATCACACGGTTTAGTTTCCTCCAGAGACATTTAGTTTTATAGTATTAGTGCACACCTAGGTATGTATGTTAATTATCTTATTCAAAGTATTTTAGTCCCATTGGATTTATAGTTGCATATCTTGCATGATTAGATATGCTAGTTCACTATAAACAATGCTCTGATATCAATCAGTCACACCCCCGAACCAGACAGTGGAAACGTCCGGAGGCTTGGGTGACTTCATTTTTGTAGTATCATCACAGTCTATATAATTGAAACCAGACACCATCATCATCATCATCACACATGTAATATTACAAATGTCATTGTTTACATCAAGTATTGTATTTTAATATTACATGCCAAAATATCCAAATATAGTACTAACAAAACACAACAAAATATCCAGGTATTCTTACTGACCAAACTGCTCAACGATTCCCTGAGAATACAAGTTAATTTGAAAAGGTCAACATATATAATGTTGGTGAGTTCATAAGCATGTTTGAGTAAAATGTTTTGTATTGCTTTGTAAACACCAGAAAATCCGATATTTTCTGAAAAATAGTTTGAAATGTTTGTGTCAGATCTCGTATTAATGCATGTGTGTTAATGTTTGTGAGTGTATGAAGTGAATAATTCCAGACAACCCGATGTTGTCTGTTTATAAAAGGACGTTGTGATTTCATTAACCTAAAATTGAATACAAATGAGTGTGTGTTCACGTATTATCGACAGATGTTGTATTCTGTAAATTTTATAATGGTGTTAATCCCTCTAAGTGAGTCGTTATAACCATACTTAATAATGACAATTTCGATTGTCATGACGTTTTTGGGACGCCGACGGGTTTACGGTGAGGTTTGTCACCCTAGACTGGCCTAGTCTAACTGTAGCGAATAGCTCAGGTGTGGGGTGTCACTCCCGTATAGATCTATACACAAAATCTCGCTCTCCTGACTCTGGTTATAACTACATGCTATGATTGCTCACTCTATAGGTGCCAAACGAAATGTCTCACAAAATCCTTAACCAAATTTACGCGAATATGAAGTTGCACAGAGTATATTGTTTTCGTGTAAGTATTTAGTTTTCAAAGCCCAACATGTATGTTTGTGAATGTGTGAAATTATCAAGCATGTAGATGGACCACGAAAGCCCAATAAACATGTAAGGTGTATTCCAGGCCCAATTAAACATGTAAAAGGACAACTAAGGCCCATTAAACATGTAAATTAAATTCCAGGCCTAATAAGCATGCAAGGTGTATTCCAGGCCCAATAAACATGTAAAAGGACAACTAAGACCCACTTAACATGTAAATTATATTCCAGACCCAATAAACATGTAAAAGGGACAACTAAGGCCGACTAAACATGTAAGTTATATTCCAGGCCCAATAGACATGTAAAAGGATAACTAAGACCCATTAAATATGTAAATTATATTCCAGGCCCAATAAACATGTAAATGGACAACTAAGGCCCCTTAAACATGTAAATTATATTCCAGGCCCAGTAAGCATGAGAGTGACGTAATAGATCCGTTTGTTGTTACGTTGGCTGTTAAGTTTAATGGCTTACCAATGACATAAAACACCCATTGTTATTAAAAGGACAGTTTTGGTCCTTAAAACCGAAAATTTACAATTAAGGCACCTTTGGGTAAAAATGACGCTTTAGGTCCTTTAAGGCCAAAAGTTTGTATTTAAGGCTAGTTTTAAGTAAAAATAACATTTTTAACCCACTTTTGTCGAAAATATCATTTTTGGCTTAAGTTTATGAAAATGTGCATTCTCGTCCCCATTTATAAATAAATTTATCTTTTTGGCCCAAGTTTTAATAAATTTACATTTTCAACCCTTTTTGTTGAAAATTTACATTATTGAAAATTTACATTTTTGGCCTAAAAGTCGTGAAAGCCCAAATGAGGCCCATTTGTGTTAATTTACACTTTTAGCCCTTTTAAAATCACAACTACCATAAAGATTCATGTTTATCAAAACTAAATCCTTTTTTGGTCCCTTAAAACCGTGATATATATATATATATATATATATATATATATATATATATATATATATATATATATATATATATATATATATAACCATACTTTGATTTTCTTTGTCACTTTTGGCCCTCTCTTGTAATTTTCTTAGTTTTAAACAACTTTGAAGTGTTTTACCTTTTCTTTCTGTAATAAGTTGTAATAGGTGTTGTGTTTTACAAATATCCTCATATTTAGCATATTTTCAAGTTTATGAAGTTTATAACAAAATCACACTTATATCATGAAAAACACACAAAATCATGCATATACACATAGATATACACAGAACAACTTGTATTCTCCCCTAAAGCATAGTAAAAACCTAAAAATAGGGGGTATGAACTCACATTGGTTTGAAGATTTCGGTTTTTGATGAAGAATGAGAAAGGATTTCGGCCCAGGAAGCTTCTTGAGTGGAGTTTTCAAACTTAAGATGGATCTAAGGTCATGGATCACGAAATGATGTGTTAAGGAGTGAAGTTTATCACAAAATGAAGTAAATCATCATAATTAGAGAGTAGCTTACCAAAATGATGAACCTTGATGATGTATTCTTGAGCACACACAAAAGCATACACAAATTTTTTTGGAAGAAATGGATGGATTTTTGCTTGGAGTTCTTGGAGGAATGTAGTGAGTAGATATGAAAATGAAGGTGGTGGTGGGAAGAATCTTGGTCGAGAGTTTAAGAAGAAGAATAAGGAGAGAGAGAGAGAGAGAGAGAGAGAGAGAAATGGTTATTACATGAGGGTGATAAGTTAGATGCACGGAGATTGGAGAGGTAATTACATTATTGTTTGTTGGTCATTAGTGAGGTGGCCAGGTTTAGTTGAAATGAGTTTTTTTATATGGGACGAGAATGAGAGGGAAAGAAAAGAGAAGGAAAAGTTTGGGCCTTTTCTTGATTATGCTCAAAATTATGAGGTCTAAATTGAAGGTTTTCGGCCCATTGGGCCCATATGAGTGTTTACGGCCCATTAAGGCCCATGAGAAGAGGATCCTTGGTCCATTCTGAGTTTGAACCAGGATAAAATAGGGTTTCAAATCCATAGTTGAGTAGATGAGATGTATTGAATTAGGTTGTGAACTTCACTCATGAGTTTTGATTTAAATGGTTGATTTTGAATGAGCATAGTACATGACATCAACTTAGATTACAAGTAATACAAGAGTTGATTCTACATGACGACATAGTTTCCTATCTAAAAATGCTAGTTGTGATAGACGGTCGGTGTCAGGTGGTAGATGGTTGGAGTAGGGGTGTTCCAACAGTCACATCGGTAGTGAGTGGTGAAGTGTGTTTTGCCAACGGTGGGTGGTAGCTCTGCTGCCTGGTTCGTTTGGCGTCCCGCGGTTCACGGTGAGAAGGAAGGGGAGGCCTGTTCATTCCCGAATCATCCTTCAGCTCCATAAAGAAGGCCGATTCTCTGTATAAAGCATGTACAAAGAAGTTGGATCTCTGTATGTTATTTCCAAATCAAAAGTGAAACAAATAGGTCCTAGAGTTGGGTTTTATCACACAGGTTTCAGTATGGCTTCCATTTTTCCTTATACCCGTCTCTACTCGTTGAGTTAGGTGATGACTCAATGAGTTTTCCTTCTAAATGAACATCGACTGAATCCTCATCCGACTCGCCAAGTTGTATGAACAACTCGTCGAGTTCATCTTCATCCTTAGAAGATTGCCTTGGACTCGCCGAGTCCGTTCATGCACTTGCCGAGTCCCATGAACTTCCAGAACAAAGGCTTAGTCTAGATCGTTGGGTCACTCCCCGGGACCCTCCCTAAAACCTTTCCTTACTCACTGGGTCCTTTGACCCTCAACTGATATGGGACAGAAACCTTGGACTCGCCGAGTCCAAGATTGGACTCGCCGAGTTAGGCACATCCACTCACTAAATCTTCGATTTGTGATGTACAACCCTTGATCAAAAGATAGATCTATGCTTCTACAATTGATCTAGCACGTAAAGTTACAACCTTTACGTGCTTGCATGGGACTTTGAGCTCAAAAGGGCCTAAAACAAGCTCTTACAATGCATGGGGCCTTCATTGAGTGCAAAAGTCACTCCTTTCTGCCTTGTAACCCCTCTAAGGAACCAAATCCGAAACATCAACCCCAAACCATGCTTGCAATCATGGTTGGTGACCAAAATGGCTTAGAAAAAGCCGTAAAACTCCACAAAATGGGATCTATCAAAAGAGCAAACAAGGTATAGACTTTATACCTTTTGTAGACTGCAAAAGATGCTCAAAGTCGGATCCTTCTAGCCTCCTCTTGATCCTTCAATCTTTTCCTTCCTTCCTTGGATCAAAAAAGCACCAAAATCACTCCAAATGCCTTAGATTGCTTCAATAACAGCTAGGGTTTGCTATGGGGGTCTTCTGGGAGCAAATGGGACGAAGGAGGCCGAGTTAAGGTGTTTAAATAGGGTGCAAACCCTCGGATTAGGGTTTTTGTCCAGACAGGGCCTACTCGCCAAGTCCGGGACCTGACTCGTCGAGTCCACAGCTTAAACTCCGCATCTTATCCCGCTTCTACTCGGCGAGTTGGTCCTTCAACTCGCCGAGTCCAAGGCCAAAATGCAAAATATTTAAAAAAGGGAAAATGTACCAAGAACCAGGTGCTACAGACTGAATGATTGAACAAATCAAATCTGTCCTGGCTTGGCCAAGCACTCACATGTGTCATCACTAAATCATCGAGGGGCCCACAGATATCGCTTTTATCCCGATGGTAAAAGGAATGGATAAACTTCGACTCATATGGCTTGTTCTACTACTTGTTGAATCATACACAATGTAACAACTCAAATTTTTCAAACAAAATTTTCATTTTTAAAAACATATTGTTTCCATTTTAAACAAAGCATAAATAGTTTAATTATTCTGTCAAATACAATTATTCAAAATCCCAAGATCATAAAGACAATCTTCAGTGTGTATCGATCATGCCGGCGCCTTCCCACGGTCCTCGCTAGTACCTGAAATACATGCACAACAACTGTAAGCATAAATGCTTAGTGAGTTCCCCAATATACACTTACACACATACGCCTTTCCAGGCCCTGACCTTCCGGTCCTCATTACAACGCCTTCCGGCCCATAACATGATCGCCTTCCGGCCCACATATCATACATAACACATATAACAATTAACTTACCACATATAGCATACATATCACATAACATATCCGACCTTCCGGTCACACAGTCAAAACCCTTCCGGGTACAGTATAGTGAGAAGACTCACCTCGTAGAAACTGAACGCTAGCAAACTCCGAAATGACTCGTGCACAACCGACGAGCTACAACCTCCCTATAACATTACATAACTCATTAATACTTATCTCTTCTAAGTGTGACTATCCCTAAGAAGTCAGACTTAGGTCAACTCTGGTCAACGGTCAACTGTCAGCTCGACCGGACTCGGCGAGTACCATGGCGACTCGGCGAGTCTGGACGTCTTCCAACTTTCTGAGATTCCTTATCTACTCGTCGAGTACCCTCCTCGACCCGACGAGTTACTCCTGGAAGAATCGCGGGGCCACCCCGACTCCACTCGCCGAGTCTGAAGAACAACTCGGCGAGTCCCAGTAAATCTTCAAGCTACTCGCCGAGTCTGAAGAACAACTCGGCGAGTCCATGCCATGCAGACGAGCAACTGCTTCCTGAATTACGTGTGGTCCCGAGATATCCAACCATGGGACTTTCTGGACTTCTAAACATCTCATTACTGGGGTATAAACGTTTGGGTAATAACATAATAACCCATCTAAACTCCAAATGGGTTCCATAAACCCTAAATCTATGAACACATCAAACCACAGAAAGGAATCCGAATTATTACCTGGAATATGACCTCTCTGTGTCCCCCAAATCTCAGGACTCGATCCTCCTTGATATTCCTTTAGCCAAATCCCTCTTCTTCTTGCCTAACTAATTCTTCCAAGTTCCCAAAAGCTTTCTCTCCTGCTCTAGACGTCCACAGCGATTAGGGTTCTTCTCAATCGACCAAAAGACTGAAAATGACGGCCTAAGAGGCGTTATATACGATTCAAACTGAACGGTTAGGGTTTCTGTTGAACAGCGTCGACTCGCCGAGTCCATACCTGGACTCGTCGAGTCCAGTCGCGATCCCGCGACCAAGTCTGCGATCCTACTCGGCGAGTCTAGGCTCCGACTCGCCGAGTCCCCTTTTAAATAACCCAAAAACATAATTTAATAATACCTGAGATTTCGGGCTGTTACAACTCTCCCCCACTAGGATTAGACTTCGCCCTCGAAGTCTCATTCTGCAAATAGTTCCGGATGCTGCTCCCGCATCTCACGTTCCGGCTCCCAAGTCATTTCCGATCCCCTACGGTGTTGCCATTGGACCAACACCAGAGGTACTTCCTTGTTCCTCAGAACCTTGATCTTCCGATCCCTGATCGCCACTGGTCTCTCCGCGTAATTCAGGCTCGCATCCACCTGAATATCCTCCAATGGAACCACTGCCGACTCATCGGCTATGCACTTCCTCAACTGCGACACATGAAAAGCGTCATGGATCTGACCCAACTCCGCTGGTAACTCCAACCGATAGGCTACCCGACCTATCCTTGCAATCACACGAAATGGCCCAATATACCGGGGCCCCAACTTGCCTCTCTTCCTGAACCGAATCACTCCTTTCCAAGGAGAGACCTTCAGGAGAACGAAGTCGCCGACCTGAAATTCAAGCTCGGATCGGCGCCTGTCTGCATAACTCTTCTGTCGGCTCTGGGCCGTCAATAACCTTTGTCTCACTCGCTGAATCTGCTCTGTCGTCTGGAGCACGATCTTCGTGCTGCCCATCACTCTCTGTCCCACCTCTCCCCAGCAAATGGGGGTCCGACACCTCCTACCATACAACAGCTCGAAAGGTGGCATACCAATGCTCGAATGATGGCTGTTGTTGTAGGAGAACTCTGCCAACGGTAAATACGCATCCCAACTACCCCCGAAGTCTAACACACACGCTCGGAGCATGTCCTCCAGTGTCTGAATCGTCCGTTCGCTCTGACCGTCTGTCTGGGGATGGTATGCGGTACTAAAATGCAATTTAGTACCCAGCTCCTCATGGAATTTCTTCCAGAACCTGGAAGTGAAGCGCACATCGCGGTCTGACACAATCGAGATCGGCACCCCGTGCCGAGACACCACCTCTTTCACGTATATCTCCGCCAACTTTTCCGCTGAAGAACTCTCACTGATGGCAAGGAAGTGTGCACTCTTCGTCAACCTATCCACAATCACCCAAATTGTGTCAACTCCCCTAGCAGTCCTTGGCAATTTGGTGATAAAATCCATAGTGATCTGTTCCCACTTCCACTCGGGGATCTCCAATGGCTGCAACTTGCCATGTGGTCTCTGGTGTTCGGCCTTAACCCTACGGCAGGTCAAGCACCTCTCAACGAACCATGCTACGTCCCTCTTCATACAGGGCCACCAATATTCCTTCCTTAAATCCAAATACATCTTTGTAGCACCGGGATGGATCGAGAATTTCGATCTATGAGCCTCTTCCATCAACGTAATACGCGTACCGCCCACGAACGGTACCCAAATCCGACCCTGAAACATCATAAGGCCTCGACTATCCTTGACAAACTCTGAGATTAACCCCACAACCCGCTCTTTCTTCTGCATTTCGGGTCGCACAGCCTCTGCCTGGGCCCTACGAATATCATCCAATACAGGAGTCATCACGGTCAGTCTCAAGCATGCATCTCGCAATGGAGTGCTCTCCGCCCTGCGGCTCAATGCATCGGCTACCACATTAGCCTTGCCTGGGTGGTACAGGATCTCACAATCATAATCCTTGACCACATCCAACCACCTCCTCTGACGCATATTTAGGTTGGGTTGATCCATCAAATACTTCAAACTCTTATGGTCCGTGTATATCGTACATCGAACCCCATACAAGTAGTGACGCCAAATCTTGAGAGCGAACACTACTGCCCCCAACTCTAAATCGTGCGTGGGATATCTCGCCTCATGAGGCTTCAGCTGCCTCGACGCATAAGCTATCACATGACCCCTCTGCATCAACACTGCACCCAATCCCGAAATCGATGCGTCGCAATATACCACGAAATCTTCCATCCCTTCTGGGAGAGCTAATACCGGGGCTTCGCACAATCTCTGGCGAAGTGTCTCAAAGGAGGTCTGCTGCTCGGGCCCCCATGAGAATGCAACACCCTTCCGGGTCAATTTGGTGAGTGGCACTGCGATCTTGGAGAAATCCTTGATAAATCTCCGATAATACCCTGCCAACCCAAGGAAACTCCTGATCTCAGAGGGTGACTTCGGCACTTCCCAACTCATCACCGCCTCAACCTTGGCCGGATCGACTAATATCCCTTTCTGATTAACCACATGTCCTAGAAACTGGACCTCCCGCAACCAGAAGTCACATTTGGAGAACTTTGCATAAAGCTTCTCCGACCTCAATACCTCAAGGACCTCCCTCAAATGCTCCTCATGCTGCTCTCTCGATCTCGAATACACCAGAATGTCGTCGATAAATACGATCACTGACCGATCCAACATCGGCCTGCATACCCTGTTCATGAGATCCATGAACACAGCCGGGGCATTGGTGAGTCCAAAAGGCATCACCACAAACTCATAATGCCCATATCGCGTCCTAAACGCTGTCTTCTGGACGTCTTCATCCCGTACTCTCACCTGATGGTAACCCGACCTCAGATCGATCTTGGAAAACCAAGATGCTCCCTACAACTGATCGAATAAATCATCGATCCTCGGCAACGGGTAACGGTTCTTGACCGTTAGCTTGTTCAACTCCCGGTAATCAATGCACATCCGGTGTGAACCATCCTTCTTCTTAACGAACAGAATAGGTGCTCCCCATGGCGAGCTGCTTGGCCGAATGAATCCCTTTCCCAGCAACTCCTGGAGTTGCGAGGACAACTCTTGCATCTCTGGAGGTGCAAGACGATAGGGCACTTTAGCAATAGGCGCGGCCCCCGGAACCAGATCGATACCAAACTCTACTTGCCTCACAGGAGGTACTCCCGGCAGTTCCTCGGGAAAAACATCTGAAAACTCACGCACCACAGGGACCTCCTTAACTGACTTCGGTCTCTCGGAAACCTCCCGCGTATCCATCACATACGCCACAAAACCCCTACAGCCCTGCTGTAGACACTGCCTCGCTCTAGCGGCCGAGCAAAAAGCTGATCCTGAACGGGTACCCTCGCCGTACACCGAAAGAACTCCCCCACTATGGTCTCGTATGGTCACCAACTGGCGCTCACAGTCGATGACAGCGCCGAATCGGCTCAACCAGTCCATGCCCACGACGACACAGACATCCCCCATCGCAATAGGAATCAGGTCAATCGGGAATTCAACCCCGAAAATCTCTAGTACACATCCCCGAAGAACCTCCGTAGCACGAATCACTTTCTCATCAGCTATAGAAACTCTCAAAGGTCGACTCAACGACTCACGACTAACGCCGATCTGCTGACTAAAGGCTAAGGACACAAAGGACCTACTCGCACCCGAGTCAAATAACACTAAGGCAGGCACAGAGTTCACAAGGAAAGTACCTACGCGCATAATAACATAAGCATAACATATCAACATTAAAATAATTACACCAATTACAACATACCTGCCACAACATCGGGCACAGCGCGGACCTCCTCCGCAGTCAGCTGAAAGGCTCTCCCACGAGCCCTCGGGGCCTCGACCTTCACCGGTCGAGTCTCAGTAGTCCTGGCAACAGGTGCAGATCCCTGACGAAGCTGAGGGCACTCGGCCCTCCGATGGCCGGTCTGGTTGCAATGGAAGCAAACCATAAACCCCTTAGGGCACTCCCTAGCAATGTGCCCCTCCTTGCCGCACTTGTAGCAAGCACCGGCTCGACACGCCCCATCGTGACCCTTGCCGCACTTTACGCAAGTGCGGTTCTTTGAACCTCCCGTCCTCGAATCGGCGGACTTGATCCGCTTGGCTGCCGGCTGAGACTGTGCCGGCCGCCGGTCTGCCTGCTGAGACTCGGCCTCCTCCCTGGCCTGAGTCTCTAACTCGATCTCACGCTTCCTGGCATTCGCCTGAAGCTCAGTAAAAGTATGGTAAGTGGAGTTTGACACAAACTCCCGGATCTCCCTCCTCAGAACACCCAAGTACCGGCTCATCCGAGCCTGCTCTGTGGCCACCAGCTCGGGGCAAAACATCGCCCTCTCATGGAACTTCCGCGTGATCGCCGCCACCGAATCAGTACCCTGCTTGAGGGTTAAGAACTCCTGAACCAATCGTTCCCGCTCCACCGGGGGAACATACTCCTCCCTGAACATGGTAGTGAACCCCTCCCATGTCACTGCCGCAGTCTCTGCCAAAGTGAAGTTCGCCGTCACGAACTTCCACCAGTCCTTTGCTCCCAGACGGAGCTGGTTCAAAGCGAACCGTACCCTCAGGTGCTCCGGGCATGAACAAGTGTAGAAGCACCCCTCTATATCTGCGATCCACCTCATCGCAGCAATCGGATCCTGCGTCCCATCGAACTCTGGTGGCTTCGTGTTGCTGAACTCTCGGAACAGCAATGAATCACCCCCCTGTGGCCTAGCAGCGGCCACAGCTGCGGTAGCTGCAGCGGTTGCAGCCTCAGTCAATGCGGCGTACCGCTCGTCGAACGTCTCCATCAGGGTGGTCTTGATAGACCCAAACATCTCCGGGATCTCAGCCCGGATCGCCGCCGCCACCTCCTCGTGGATCATCTGACGAATATCCTCGTCACTCACACCGCTCGTACTTGCTCCGTGACGCGGTCTAACCATGATATCTCTAAAATACAACAATAAACTATCAGAGATTCTACCGAGTATAATCGTACTCGATACGCAACCCTACTCAGTCCCAGATATCCAGGGATTCTTACTTGGGCCTCCCACTGACCCGGTGTCCTCGGTAGTACGGGCCCAATACTACCGACCACACCGCATCAATGTTCATCCCAAGTCCTCCTCCCCAAACTCCGGATAGTGAGTACTCTACTTCTGATGTGCACTATCTACCCGCATACTAGCAAAGCATCTCATATAAGCAAACTTCCCTAGACTAAGGCATCACAAATCAGGCCACTCTAGTCCTATCATGAATGCCTAGTCTCCTAGCATGCATAACAATTCATATCATATAATATTGTAAGGTATTTTGGGGATCTTTACCGTTCGGGCGCTGACTGATCGTACACACCGCTTCTTTCTTTCTTACCACAAAACCATTTACAAAAGTTTATGCCTTTATTTGAAAAGTTTCCTCAAGTCCTCGGTTTGAGTTCAGTTACCCCCCAAAGGTGCACCCGAATCCCTCAAACCAAGGCTCTGATACCAATTGTAACAACTCAAATTTTTTAAACAAATTTTTCATTTTTAAAAACATATTGTTTCCATTTTAAACAAAGCATAAATAGTTTAATTATTCTGTCAAATACAATTATTCAAAATCCCAAGATCATAAAGACAATCTTCAGTGTGTATCGATCATGCCGGCGCCTTCCCACGGTCCTCGCTAGTACCTGAAATACATGCACAACAACTGTAAGCATAAATGCTTAGTGAGTTCCCCAATATACACTTACACACATACGCCTTTCCAGGCCCTGACCTTCCGGTCCTCATTACAACGCCTTCCGGCCCATAACATGATCGCCTTCCGGCCCACATATCATACATAACACATATAACAATTAACTTACCACATATAGCATACATATCACATAACATATCCGACCTTCCGGTCACACAGTCAAAACCCTTCCGGGTACAGTATAGTGAGAAGACTCACCTCGTAGAAACTGAACGCTAGCAAACTCCGAAATGACTCGTGCACAACCGACGAGCTACAACCTCCCTATAACATTACATAACTCATTAATACTTATCTCTTCTAAGTGTGACTATCCCTAAGAAGTCAGACTTAGGTCAACTCTGGTCAACGGTCAACTGTCGGCTCGACCGGACTCGGCGAGTACCATGGCGACTCGGCGAGTCTGGACGTCTTCCAACTTTCTGAGATTCCTTATCTACTCGTCGAGTACCCTCCTCGACCCGACGAGTTACTCCTGGAAGAATCGCGGGGCCACCCCGACTCCACTCGCCGAGTCTGAAGAACAACTCGGCGAGTCCCAGTAAATCTTCAAGCTACTCGCCGAGTCTGAAGAACAACTCGGCGAGTCCATGCCATGCAGACAAGCAACTGCTTCCTGAATTACGTGTGGTCCCGAGATATCCAACCATGGGACTTTCTGGACTTCTAAACATCTCATTACTGGGGTATAAACGTTTGGGTAATAACATAATAACCCATCTAAACTCCAAATGGGTTCCATAAACCCTAAATCTATGAACACATCAAACCACAGAAAGGAATCCGAATTATTACCTGGAATATGACCTCTCTGTGTCCCCCAAATCTCAGGACTCGATCCTCCTTGATATTCCTTTAGCCAAATCCCTCTTCTTCTTGCCTAACTAATTCTTCCAAGTTCCCAAAAGCTTTCTCTCCTGCTCTAGACGTCCACAGCGATTAGGGTTCTTCTCAATCGACCAAAAGACTGAAAATGACGGCCTAAGAGGCGTTATATACGATTCAAACTGAACGGTTAGGGTTTCTGTTGAACAGCGTCGACTCGCCGAGTCCATACCTGGACTCGTCGAGTCCAGTCGCGATCCCGCGACCAAGTCTGCGATCCTACTCGGCGAGTCTAGGCTCCGACTCGCCGAGTCCCCTTTTAAATAACCCAAAAACATAATTTAATAATACCTGAGATTTCGGGCTGTTACACACAAAGGCACGTTTTATAACATCGAGTTACCGAATGCGGTTTCGTGCAATCAATGTATAACCAACTCATTGTAACAACTCATATCTCTAGGTTTGAAGAATATAAGATATTATCGTCTCATGATCACTCATGATAAAATCCATGAAGTGATTCAAATGAGCGCGGGTTGAATCCAATACTCAGAACTTATGAGCACTCATGAGTGTTGTAGCACAATTTTTTCCACCAACTTGGACCTCTACAAGCCAACCCATGACAATCTTCATTCATATCTACTTCCAACATATGACCGACTGTGGATTGTTTGAATAACTTAGTCATTCCGGAAGAATAACCTAGTTATTATGGAAGTCAAAACATGCAAAGTGAAACACAAGAATAAATGAATCTAATATGATATCAAAACCTATGAATATAAATAAAACACTTTCTATTTATCACCATAGTGATTACTCATTATTCATTGTTTCGGTTTTATCAACTTTATACTTGAATTAAAAAACACTAGGTGTCCCATGCTCCAAGCATGTACACTATGTTTTCTAAACAATAGCTTTTCCATACACCAAGTATGAACTCTATGTTTGTGTATGATCCTTTTCTTTGTGAATTATATCAATTGAACATAATTTCAATGATTCTCTTTTCAGACTCCCAATTCCTTGTCTTAAATGTAAGAATTCCAAATTCCTATCATTTATCGAAATCTGTTTAGATTTTAAACTTATATGCACTGTTCCTCTTGTAATGATTATGCACAAAGCCACAAAGGCTTGGAAATAATCATTACAGAGTATCCCAATGGAGAGCAATTCCATGGAATCGATGTCTCAGATTCAAAGCGCATTGCTTTGAACATGCTTCTTGCATTAAGTTTCTTTAACCTTACACAGATTGCTTCCACCTATGAAGACAACTCTATATTCCCATTTTGACTACCACTTCTGAACAAGAGTTGCCTCTTTTCAGACTATGTCAATATGGTCCTTCTAATATTAACAGTATACTTCTAACTGTCCTTGAGCAACCAATCTTTGATAAACCTTAGATTGTCCTCAAAAATTGCTTAATCACTTTAGTCGTATCCAATTCTAGACATTTTCCTCCTTAATGCCGCAAGGCATTTGGAAAATTCAGAAAGAACAAATATTATAGCACATGTAATCGATCTTGTAGCCAATGTAAATGGGACGCGATTCATTTTGTTTCACATAATGACATGGTTCTAGACCAGTATTTTTCCATAATAATTTTTTGTTTGCCATATTCTCAAAATTTGACTATGAAAAAGGATGTCGTAATCATAATCGAATTTTGAGAGCACAATATATAGAATTTTCTTAAGTTGAACCAATCCAACATGAAATTCATATATATATTCCTGACTAAAGGTGATTAAAATCTCAATATTAGCTATTTAGACTGATTATAAACTCAATCTAAGCTTTTTAGAATTGAAATAAAGTATAATTTCCTCTCCTTTAATTATAGCAAAACAACTTTTTTTAACCCCTGCAACCTCACAAATTGAAACTTTTGGTTTCTATAATTAACATTGCTTACTTGCAATACTTACAGGTGCTACAAATCTCCCCCACTTATCTTAGACTTCGTCCTCGAAGTCTACTGCTCGATCCTGAAACAGCTCGGGGTAATGTTCCATCATCTTGTCCACCGGCTCCCAAGTCCACTCCGACCCCTTCCGATGCAGCCATTGCACCTTTACAAGTTCCACTCTTTTGTTCCTCAAATCCTTCGACTTTCGGTCGAGGATTGCCACCGGTCGCTCAATGTAGTTCAGGCTTCCATCAACCTGAATGTCCTCCAAGGGTACCATTGCTAAGGCATCCTCCATGCACTTTCACAGCTGAGAAACATGGAAAGTGCTGTGTATCTGACTGAGTTCGGCTGGCAGATCCAGCCTATACGCCACTTTGCCCACCCGGGCTACAACCCTGAACGGTCCACTGTACCTGGGGCCCAATTTGCCCCGCTTCCTGAATCGGATAACGCCTTTCCATGGCGACACCTTCAGGAGAACCATATCCCCGATCTGGAACTCTAGGTCTGATTTACGCTTATCGGCATAGCTTTTCTACCGACTCTGAGCAGTCTGAAGCCTGCTTCGGACCTGCTGAATCTTCTCTGTCGTCTTGAGTACTACCTCAGTGCTCCCCATCACCCTCTGGCCAACCTCGCCCCAACATATCGGGGTCCTGCACTCCCATATAGCATCTCGAAGGGAGGACGATCAATGCTCGCATGATAACTATTATTATAGGAGAACTTTGCCAATGAAAGGTAGGTATCCCAGCTACCTCCGAAGTCTAACACGCAAGCTCACAACATATCCTCCAGGGTCTGGATGGTCCGCTCGCTCTGACCATTCGTCTGTGGGTGAAAGGCATTGCTAAAATGTAGACGAGTACCCAGCTCGTCATGAAACTTCTTCCAAAACCTGGAAGTGAACCGCACATCCCTGTCTGAAATCACCGATACTGGCACCCCGTGTCGCGCCACTACTTCCCGGATATAGATGTTGGCCAACTTCTCGATCGAGATGCTCTCCTGAATCGGGATAAAATAGGCGCTCTTGGTCAATCGATCAACGATGAGCTAGATCGAATCCACTCCTCGCGCGGTCCTGGGAAGCTTGGTGCTAAAATCCATCGTGATGTCTTCCCATTTCCACAGCGGAATATCCAATGGATGCATCTTGCCGTGAGGTCTCTGATGCTCCGCCTTGACCTTCCTGCAGGTTAAGCACCGCTCCACAAACCAAGCCACATCCCGCTTCATGCAGGGCCACCAATAATCCAGACGAAGATCCCTATACATCTTCGTCGCCCCGGGATGAATGGAGAATCGAGATTTATGTGCCTCCTCCATCAGAACATGGCGCAAACCCCCAAGGTACGGCACCCACACCCTACAGTGTAGTGTCAATAATCCTCGGCTGTCATAGTCGAAGGAGGAAACCTGCCCCACAATCCGCTCGCTCTTTCGATGTTCCTCCTTCATGGCCTCCTGCTGGGCCTCCCGAATCCGCTCCAACAGTGGAGTCACCACTGTCATCCTCAGACAGATATCCCTGATCGACGCTGCCTTGCGGCTAAGTGCATCGGCCACCACATTAGCCTTCCCCGGATGATAAAGGATCTCGCAACCGTAATCCTTTACCACGTCCATCCACCGACGCTGCCTCATGTTTAGATTCGGCTGATCCATGAGGTACCTCAAACTCTTATGGTCCGTGTAGATGGTACAACGAACCCCATAGAGGTAATGACGCCAAATCTTGAGGGCGAACACAACAGCCCCCAGCTCCAAATCATGCGTCGGGTAGTTCGCCTCATGAAGCTTCAGCTGCCTCGACGCGTAGGCGATAACATGCCCTCTCTGCATCAATACTGCGCCCAAACCTGAGATGGACGCATCGCAGTACACAACAAAATCCTCCATGCCCTCTGACAGGGCAAAGATTGGCGCTTCGCACAATCTCTGTCTCAGTGTCTCGAACACGGCCTGCTGCTCAGGCCCCCATCAAAAGACCACGACCTTCCTTGTTAGCCTGGTCAGGGGTACGACTATCTTAGAGAAATCCTGGATGAATCTCTGATAGTAGCCAGCCAATCCTAGGAAACTCCGAATCTCGGATGGAGACTTCGGAACCTCCCATCTCATCACAGCCTCCACTTTGGCCAGGTCCACTGAAATCCCGTTCTGGTTGACGAGATGCCCAAGGAACTGCACCTTGCGCAACCAAAACTCAAACTTGGAGAACTTAGCATACAAGTTCTCCCTCCTTAAGGTCTCCAGCACCTCCCGTAGGTGCTCCTCGTGCGTCTTGGAATAAACCAAGATATCATTTATAAACACTATCACCGACCGGTCTAACATCGGTCTACACACGCGGTTCATGAGGTCCATGAACGCGACAAGAGCATTGGTGAGCCCGAAGGGCATCACCACAAACTCGTAGTGGCCATAGCGCGTCTGAAACGCAGTCTTCTATACATCCTCCTCTCTGACCCTCATCTGATGATATCCTGAATGTAAATCCATCTTGAAGAACCAAGATGCTCCCTTCATCTGGTCAAAGAGGTCATCAATCCTCGGGAGTGGGTAACGGTTCTTCACTGTTACCTTGTTCAGCTCCCGATAATCTATACACATCCGATGCGACCCGTCCTTCTTCCTCACAAACAGAATCGGGGCTCCCCAGGGAGAACTACTCGGTCTAATGAATACCTTGTCTAACAGCTCCTGCAGCTGTGTAGACAACTCCTTCATCTCAGGAGGATCCAACCGATACGGTGCCTTGGCTATCGGAGTCACACCAGGAACTAAGTCGATTCTGAACTCCACCTACCTCTCCGGAGGTATCCTTGGCAACTCCTCGGGGAATACATCCGTAAACTCTCGCACCACGGGCACATCATCCACTATCGCCTTACCCGTTTCCAGGGTGTCCATGACATACGCGACATATCCTGCGCAACCCTGCTGAAGGTAACGCCTAGCCCTCGCTGCTGAACATACCGTTGGTCCTTGCTGTGGCCTCTCGCCCTGAACTACCAACTCTCCCCCACTTGGGGTCCTGATCCGAAGCAGCTGCTGTGTGCAATCTATCACTGCCCCATTGGGGCTCAACCAATCCATGCCTATAATCACCTTGTTCCCTCTCAACGGAATAGGAACCAGGTCTACCAGATAACGCTCCTCGAATATTCTCAGCACACAGTCTCAGAATACCATCGATGCTCACACCGATCGGTCATCTGCAATCTCTACCTCCAAAGGGCAATCCAACATGCCCGAAGACTCAGGGAACTTCTTGCTAAGCGCAAGAGAGACAAATGATCGAGTAGCACCCGAATCAAACAATATCTGAACTGGAATACCGTTCACATGGAACGATCCTAAACAGGGCTCATACATAACATATCAAAATCACAGTAGCATATCATAACAACATAAATAAGAAGTCATACCCATCACCACATTAGGTGCAGCGCGTGCCTCCTCGGTAGTGAACTGGAATGCCCGGCTCCTCACCACTGGAGCCTCTGCTTTGCCCTACCGACCATCAGTGATCCGCAGGGTCGCTAGAGCTGGCGCCTTCATTGGCGCTGATGCTGCTGTCAACTGGGGGCAATTGGCCTTCTTGTGGCCCCTCTGGTTGCAGTGGAAACACAGCAACTCAGACGTCTGAACAACCGGTGCAGGGGCAGTACAATCCCTGCTGAAGTGCCCCGTTTTGCCGCACTTATAGTAGCCCGACGATCCCAATCTACATGCCACCTCATGTGGCCTGCCGCATTTCCTGCAGCGGCCCGGTCCTGACTGGCCTTTCGGCCTACCATCTGATCCCTTGGGCTTCTTTCCCGAAGCCCCAGTCGTCTGACTCTCCTCAGTCTTCCTCTTCTGGACATCCAGATCAATCTCCCTCTCCCTAGCCTTGGCAATCATGGAATCTAGGGTAGGGCAAGCTGAAAAACTAACATGCTCCCGAATGTCGACTCGTAACATGTCATGGTAGCGGGTCCTCCTCATATCCTCATCTCCCGCATACTGGGGCACCAACAATGCCCTCTCCCGGAACTTGGCGGTGATCTCCGCCACAACCTCTGTAGTCTGTCTCATATCCAAAAACTCTCTAGTCAGCTGCTGAAGCTCTACAGCTGGCACAAACTCCTCCTTGAATCTGGTCACAAAGTCTGACCAGGTCATTGCCTCAACAGCCGAGGCTCCCAATGAGTCACCAACAGACTCCCACCAGTCTCTAGCTCTGTCTCTCAAACACCCTGCTGCATATCTCACCTTTGATCCCTCGGGGTAGAAGCTGGTCAACTGTGCAGACTCAATGTCTGCAATCCATCGTCTAGAAGCAATAGGGTCCTTCGCCCCATGGAAATCCGACGCACCACTGCCCCTGAAGTCCTTAAAGGACAGTGTGCGGGATCCTGACTGGCCAGACACCATATCACTCCTGAACGCCCTGAGGCGATCCTCCATCAGCTCAACTATCCCTTCCTTGATCGACCCGAAAATGAAGGGGGTCGACTCAAGGATGCCTCTGGTGATCTCTGACGCGATGAAATCGCGTAGCCTCTCATCTACTATGTGACAACCCAAAAATTTCCGTTAGTTTTAACGTCGAAATTAATTACGTCAAAAATTAGCCAAATTTATCCCGAAAATATTTTTGACCGGAATTAAACCCGTTGGAATATTTTAAATAATATTCGTCAAGCGAACCAAAATTAAGACGATATAATTTTAAAATTTGCCGTGATTAACGATAGTAGAGAAAAACCCCATTCGCGGTTGGTGTCAGGTGAACCCCAGCCAGGCCATAAACTCCACCCTATATAAGGGTGGAGTGGGTTTCATTCCCACCTTTTTCCCACATTAGACTCTCTCTTTCTACTTTCTCTCTCTACAAAACGGGTTTTGGTCAAAAATCGCCCCTTCGAGCTTCAAATCGGTAAGTTAACCTCCCTAGCTCGTTGTTTATCTTATCTAGCTTGCAAATTCATGGCTTAATCATCCAAAAACCCCAAGAACATGAGTTTACGGTCTTGGGAGCATCCCAAAACTGTAAACCCCTTGGAAGTGGGTTTTCATGCCCAAAAACCCTCCCAAACACTTCTAATGCTTAGCAATGGCTTAGAGGCTTACACGAAAGGACTTAGAACACCAAAAACTTGCATTTTGGGGAGTAAACATGAGTTTATGGTCTAAGAACATCCTTAGACCATAAACCCATATTCATGGACCATAAACACCTTGATACAACAAAACATAGGATTCCTGGACAAAATGAGTTTACTACCGTAAAATCATGTGTTTAAGGTAGTAAACTCCCCAAGAACATCTTCTTAGACCGTAAACACCTTTCCAAGGTGTTTAAGTTCCCTAAACACCTTCCTAAGCTCCTAAAAGTGACTAGAACCTTACATGAATGAGTTAGAACCACCAAACAACAAAAGAAATGGACCAACATGAGTTTACTACCATAAAATCATGTGTTTACAGTCTTAAACTCCTCAAGAGTGGTCAATGGTGTAACGTCTAAAATTTCGAAACAATTAAAACTTTTCAAAAACCACTCATTTTAATAACGTTGTTACAAAAAGGTTTTCAATACATTATTTAACACAGTATTTTCCCAGGTTCATATCATAAAACACCAACGCGAGGAACGGTACGATCACGCCTTTGCCTTGCCACAGACTCTTGAGAACCTGAAACATAAAACCACAACTGTAAGCCCGGAAGCTTAGTGAGATACCCCCAGAATACCAACCACATATACGCCTTTCCAGGCCCTGACCTTCCGGTCCATGTGTCTCAGGGGACTTCCGTCCCTGCTGGGTAAACCTTCCGGTCCTACCCACGCCGACCTTCCGGTCCATCACACAACATAATCGCCTTCCGGCCCATAACATATTGCCTTCCGGCCCATAACATATCGCCTTCCGGCCCATAACATATTGCCTTCCGGCCCATAAGCATAAAATGCATATATAAAATAACAAACAATCATATAGCACTTCATAGATAACAATCGATCAACAGATCACATATCATAGCATTACTCTAACAAGATACCGGTCTAGCCGGTCACTATCATAACATTACCCTATGAATCAGTCAACATACTAAATGCATACATACGCCTTTCCAGGCCATGACCTTCCGGTCCACATAGTAATGCCTTCCGGCCTGTAACATATAATGACAACTACCCGAATTTCCATCTGGTAAAAAGGGTCGGCCTTGGTGCCATAAACCCTAGCGATATAGTGAGGATAACTCACCTCGAACTGCCGACTGAACAGATAGCTCAAGCTGCTCCGATCACTGATACGATCTCCACCTCTGGATAGCCACCAATGCACTGAACTCAAACGATAAACAACAATTACCAAAATACCCCTGGAACCACTGGTCAATCCTTGGTCGAAGACAAGGTCAAAGTCAACCCCTGACTGACCCTACTCGCCGAGTCAACCCTAAGACTCGCCGAGTCCCCATGCTCAGAACTTCACTCAACCCGCGACCTAACTCGCCGAGTCACCCCAAGACTCGCCGAGTTCGACCACTCTGAGTCCACTCGCCCTTAACTCACCGATCCCTTAAGATTCCCTTCCTACACGTCGAGTATCCCCTTTTTACTCGACGAGTTTCTCCTGGAAGAATCGCGGGGCCACCCCGACTCAACTCGCCGAGTCTGAAGAACAACTCGACGAGTCCCAGTTATTCTTCAAGCTACTCGCCGAGTCTGTTCATCGGACTCGGCGAGTCCATGCCATGCAACTGCTCAAACTGCCTTCTAAGGTCAGAACTGCTCCGACCATTCATAAGTCTGGCCTTCCTAGACTGATCCACCACGTAAGGTCCACATTTCAGTGCTCATGATACACCCCATGATTCATAATTCACATTTTGACCTAAGGCATAAGGATTCCAATCCAAAGCCTTCATCAATTCCCGAAATGCACAGGCATGGGACATTCTGGACCTACAAAGGTCCCAATACAGGGTTACAATCATTTGGGGGACTAGGGTAACATTCAATCTAGTCACAAAAGGGGTTCCATAAACCCTAATTCCATGACACATCAACATAGCAGAGCATAACTCGAATTCTTACCTGAATAATGTGCCCTCTGTGTCCCCAAATCCTCAGAACGTGACTCCCTTGCTGTTCCTTTAGCCAAGCCCTTCTCTTCCTTGCACAACAACTCTTCCAAGATCAACAATGGCCCTTAAACTTTGCTCCAGATGCACCCAATCGATTTAGGGTTCTTCTCAGAAGGCTAAAATGAACAATGACGGCCAATAAGTGCCTCTTATACGTCCCAAACCTGAACGGTTAGGGTTTTCGCTAAACAGCGCAGACTCGCCAAGTCCATATCTGGACTCGTCGAGTCCAGTCGCGAACCCGCGACCCGGTCTGCGATCCTACTCGGCGAGTCTAGGCTCCAACTCGCCGAGTCCCCTCTTAAAACACCCCCAAAATCATAATTATATCAATATTTGGAATTCCGGGCTGTTACAACTCTCCCCCACTAGAACTAGACTTCGCCCTCGAAGTCTCACTCTGAAAATAGCCCCGGATGCTGCTCCCACATATCACATTCCAGATCACAGTTCATTTCCGATCCCCTCCGGTGCTGCCACTGAACTAACACCAGAGGTATCTCCTTATTCCTCAGAACCTCGATCTTCCGTTCTCTGATGACCACTAGCTTCTCGGCATAATTCAGGCTTGCATCCACCTGAATGTCTTCTAATGGAACCACTGCCGACTCATCGGCTATATACTTCCTCAATTGCGACACATGAAAAATATCGTGGATTTGTCTCAAATCCGTGGGCAACTCCAACCGGTAGACCCTCAGGCCTACCCCCGCAATCACATGAAAAGGCCCAATATACCGGGGCCCCAACTTGCCCCTCTTCTTGAATCGAATCACTCCTCTCCAAGGAGAGGCCTTCAGGAGTACGAAGTCACCGACCTGAAACTCAAGCTCGGACCGACGTCTGTCTGCATAACTTTCCTGTCGGCTCTGGGCGGTCAATAACCTCTGTCTCATCTGCTGAATCTGCTCTGTCGACTGAAGCCCGATCTCTGTACTGTCCATCGCTCTCTGTAACCGAGAATTACCCAAGATGCAACTCTGCTCTAAATCTCAACAATCACTCGACCCATAAGGGTTAGGAACCCATGAACCACCGGATCCCCGATCCAAAGCCCACTTTGTCCATTCCGGACCGACTGAGGGACCCATTCTCACTCTCAGAGCAACTCTCACGAGTTCTCCTCTTGCAATCACATACACGTGCTGAACTAGCCCCAACGCCCGCAGGTTGGAAGACCCGATACACTGCTGATATCCTCGAACATCTCCCAGGATGAACCACTAATATCCACCCTATACCCTGATCGGAATCACACTGAGAATTCAAGATTCTCTTTCCCCCTGCATCCCTTCTGCCTCGACAGACATCCCCAACCAGATGGTTTCCTACTTCGCTGCCGCGAACACGATGCTCAAAGTCATACTCGAAATACTCTAACCATAACTTCTGCTCCGCAGCTTTCACTTTCGTGAACTTGCACTCCCCTTCGGAGTTACACACCTTTCTCTTTTCCTTTTTCCAAGGAACCCTCTTGGCCATAATGCCACTCCAACCAGTGTCACGGTGCTCGCCCCAAGCGACACCACCCTTTTGCGCAACCGCTATTCACATACTCTGGCTCTCATTGCAGGGGCTCTCAATCTCATGCACTCTCTTCACTCATCAAAATCACTGCCTCAGCTAAACAAGATCACCAATCCCGAGGCCAGACCTTCCAATGTAATCACACTGCAACATACACCATCCACAATCTCAAACTGATCCAGCAATACCAACAGAGTCTCCAGCATGACTGGACCGACTCTCATAACACATACTAGCCACTCGAGGCTATATCCTTGTGGGTCCGTACACCCAAACTCTGCGAACCCTTAGGTTCTAACTCTGGGAACCTTCCGGTTCCAACTCTAGAAACATGCACAACATAAATCCCGTGGGATTAATGCAGTACAACCCATCACGTACATCAAGAATACAAATACTCTGATCGCATAACCCCGGTTACTTACTCAAACTTGATCCCGGCTTGCTCCCAGGCCTCCACAATCAAATGCCCTAGGTCTGTATCCGGCCCCGCGTACTCGACAATCGCTCTTGTCAGCCTATACTCTGAGCTGATAGAACACTGCTGAATCCCAACAGCTAAGCACCCTCACATACTCAACGATCTCCCGGAGAATTCTCCAATTCTCCCCCACTTAAAACACTGACTCACAGCCACCGATCGCCATTAACGACCTTCCAGAACAACCCCGCACAGAGAGAACACTTACACACTGACTGCTTCCCTCAAGCATAAGCAACCCTCAGCAAAGCACATCTCCTCCCTGATCAATCCGCTCAAAAGAATCTGGTCTTTCAATTATCCACTCCACGACTGCAGATGCTACCCGACATTCAACCCAGTGCCGCATTACCACTATCAACTCTCACGAACGATAACCAACGGAATTCCAAAACAATAACCCGTAACCAAAACCCACAACCTGCAAGGGATGAATACCGCATCGAAAACCGCACAAGGCTACCGGCACCAAAACACCAAACTATAACCATACCAAACCATCAGGGAACAACGAATGCCAAAGCGAAAACCTGAAACACCAATCCATAACCATGCCAAACCCGCGAAACAACGAATACCGCATCGAAATCCACACTACCAGCACAAACAATACGCCACAATCAACGCAAGCTAATCAAGACATCAAGAAAGCATCATACCCGCAGCTGCCTCCGGCACTGCTCCGTCTCCCTCTGCCGCAAGCTAATAAGCACGACCCTGAGCCCTTGGGGCTCCGCTCCATCCTGTCCTCCTCCTGAACTCCTCAAGGTGGCCGGTGCTAGAGCCTGCACCGGTCCTGCAGGAAGCTGTGGACAGTTGACCCTCAAATGTCCAACCTGCTGTCAATGATAACAAATCCTCGAATCCCGAATCGGCACTGACTGTCGACAGTCCCGCGCATAGTGCCCCTCTTTTCCGCACTTGCGGCATGCACCACTGGACCGGCAACTCTGGTGTGACCCCTCCCACACTTCCCACAAGTGTGGCGGCTCCGATCCCCCACTCTAACATCAACGGTACTGGACCGTTTCGGCGCTGGCTGCGACTGCATCGGAGCCTGCCTCAGCTCACGCAACTGTAACTCAACCTCTAACTCACGCCGCATGGCGGCCTCCTGCAACACCAACAAGGTCTCGCACCTCTGCGCAGACACGAACTGTCTGATATCCCCCCTTGAGCATACTCAGACATCGGGACATCTGAGCCTGCTCCGAAGCGAACTCAGGGCAAAACATCGCCCTCTCAATAAACATCCTGGTGATCTCAGTCACCGACTCCAAATCCTGCTTCAGCTCAAGGAACTTCCGAGCCAATCTCTCCTTTTCATCCTGCGGAACATAGCGAGTACTGAACATCTCTCTGAATTGATCCCATGAAACCGTAGCCCTCTGCGCATCGGAAAATGACCTCGTAGTCAATCTCCATCAATCCTTCGCTCCTAGCCTCAACAGGTTCAGAGCACACCTCACCCTCTGATCAGCAGGGCATAAACTCATGGAGAAATACCCCTCCATGTCTGATAACCATCTCATAGCAACAATCGGGTCCTGAACCCTATCAAATGTGGGAGGCTTCGTATAATAGAAGTCCCGATACTAAAAACCCCGACTAGCTCCTCCCCTTGCCGCTGCTATAGCCGTTGTAGCCGCCGCGGCAACCGTCTCTGCGAGAGCCGCATATCACTCATCGAAATACTCAATCATGGCGGTCTTGATCGACCCAAACAACTCCGGCAACTCAGCCCGGAACAATGCAGCAACCCCATCACGCAGGATCTCACGAATCCTCGCATCCCGCTCGCTCGTGCTCGTCCGATCGATAACCTTCGACGGCACTGATCCACCCGGAACTCGCTCTCCAGCTTCCGATCCTGATCCGGATCCACTATCATCATGCCTCGAGATCTCCATAATAAAGACACCCTACCAATCTCAGACACTTCCCAAAATCCTGGGATCCAACTCTCGCAACCCTACCCTAGAGACCATGGTTTCCCTGATACGCGTATGGGTCCTGTGCTTTCAGTAGCACGGGCCCATACTACCTTCCACACCTACCCATATTTGTATGAAGTACTACCACAATACCCTAGGGAACATGCATAACAACTATCAACCCTCACCACTAGAGGAACACTGAGAACATCCCATAAGGGACCCTAGGCTACAAGCATCACATATCAGGCAACATTATCATGAATTCCTGAAGATCCCTAGCCTAACTCTAGCATGCTGTTCTATCAAGCTCAAATAAACAAATATCATGTATGGTATCTTGGGGTTACTTACTGGCTCCGGCTGATCGTACCTCCGCGTCCTCCTTTTACCAAATTTGAAAACCATTTTAATTTCTCATTTTAAAATCCTCCTCGATTTGAGACTGGAGTCACACGAATGTTTCCCCAATTCACTCAAACCAAGGCTCTGATACCAACTTGTAACGTCTAAATTTTCGAAACAATTAAAACTTTTCAAAAACCACTCATTTTAATAACGTTGTTACAAAAAGGTTTTCAATACATTATTTAACAAAGTATTTTCCCAGGTTCATATCATAAAACACCAACGCGAGGAACGGTACGATCACGCCTTTGCCTTGCCACAGACTCTTGAGAACCTGAAACATAAAACCACAACTGTAAGCCCGAAAGCTTAGTGAGATACCCCCAGAATACCAACCACATATATGCCTTTCCAGGCCCTGACCTTCCGGTCCATGTGTCTCAGGGGACTTCCGTCCCTGCTGGGTAAACCTTCCGGTCCTACCCACGCCGACCTTCCGGTCCATCACACAACATAATCGCCTTCCGGCCCATAACATATTGCCTTCCGGCCCATAACATATCGCCTTCCGGCCCATAACATATTGCCTTCCGGCCCATAAGCATAAAATGCATATATAAAATAACAAACAATCATATAGCAGTTCATAGACAACAATCGATCAACAGATCACATATCATAGCATTACTCTAACAAGATACCGGTCTAGCCGGTCACTATCATAACATTACCCTATGAATCAGTCAACATACTAAATGCATACATACGCCTTTCCAGGCCATGACCTTCCGGTCCACATAGTAATGCCTTCCGGCCTGTAACATATAATGACAACTACCCGAATTTCCATCCGGTAAAAAGGGTCGGCCTTGGTGCCATAAACCCTAGCGATATAGTGAGGATAACTCACCTCGAACTGCCGACTGAACAGATAGCTCAAGCTGCTCCGATCACTGATATGATCTCCACCTCTGGATAGCCACCAATGCACTGAACTCAAACGATAAACAACAATTACCAAAATACCCCTGGAACCACTGGTCAATCCTTGGTCGAAGACAAGGTCAAAGTCAACCCCTGACTGACCCTACTCGCCGAGTCAACCCTAAGACTCGCCGAGTCCCCATGCTCAGAACTTCACTCAACCCGCGACCTAACTCGCCGAGTCACCCCAAGACTCGCCGAGTTCGACCACTCTGAGTCCACTCGCCCTTAACTCACCGATCCCTTAAGATTCCCTTCCTACACGTCGAGTATCCCCTTTTTACTCGACGAGTTTCTCCTGGAAGAATCGCGGGGCCACCCCGACTCAACTCGCCGAGTCTGAAGAACAACTCGACGAGTCCCAGTTATTCTTCAAGCTACTCGCCGAGTCTGTTCATCGGACTCGGCGAGTCCATGCCATGCAACTGCTCAAACTGCCTTCTAAGGTCAGAACTGCTCCGACCATTCATAAGTCTGGCCTTCCTAGACTGATCCACCACGTAAGGTCCTCATTTCAGTGCTCATGATACACCCCATGATTCATAATTCACATTTTGACCTAAGGCATAAGGATTCCAATCCAAAGCCTTCATCAATTCCCGAAATGCACAGGCATGGGACATTCTGGACCTACAAAGGTCCCAATACAGGGTTACAATCGTTTGGGGGACTAGGGTAACATTCAATCTAGTCACAAAAGGGGTTCCATAAACCATAATTCCATGACACATCAACATAGCAGAGCATAACTCGAATTCTTACCTGAATAATGTGCCCTCTGTGTCCCCAAATCCTCAGAACGTGACTCCCTTGCTGTTCCTTTAGCCAAGCCCTTCTCTTCCTTGCACAACAACTCTTCCAAGATGCACCCAATCGATTTAGGGTTCTTCTCAGAAGGCTAAAATGAACAATGACGGCCAATAAGTGCCTCTTATACGTCCCAAACCTGAACGGTTAGGGTTTTCGCTAAACAGCGCAGACTTGCCGAGTCCATATCTGGACTCGTCGAGTCCAGTCGCGAACCCGCGACCCGGTCTGCGATCCTACTCGGCGAGTCTAGGCTCCAACTCGCCGAGTCCCCTCTTAAAACACCCCCAAAATCATAATTATATCAATATTTGGAATTCCGGGCTGTTACAAATGGACCGTAAACTCCTCAAATGGTCCATTTAGAGCCTTAAATCCCTTCATATGCCTTATATTTGGACCTAGCCTAATTCTATGAATGATATAAGACCTTGAAGCATCCTAGAACACACCACCCATGATTTTACGGCCGTAAACTCATGGGGATATGGTCTTAGGGCCGTAAACTCTATAAAGAGTTTACTCTTGAAGAGTAAACTCCCTATCTAGGCTATACACACCCTTAGATGTTACCCGGGACACTCCTAGCACTTGACCAAAGTGTTTTTCCGCATTTTAGGATGTGTATACGTGTTTAATTAGTATTATATTTACTAATTGTATGTAAACATATGTTAATAGGTCACTAAGTGTGTTCAAGTCTTTACTTGACACCGAACACCAACCGGCACTTTCGTTCGATCCGCTTACAACAAGTGAGTTCATACCCCTGAATTAACCTTTTAAATGTTTTTACATGCTTTTATGGGGGGGGGGGGTGGGAATACAAGTTAAAACATGCCAGTTAACATATCAATCACATGTGATTGATAACCCGCATGCACAAGGACTTATTACATTGTCAACTGTTTTACCTAGTATGATACTGTAAATGGTTTTCCACAACGTCTTTACTTGTTCAAATCTTTTCTCAAATTGTCTCTCGCGCTGTATGTTTTACTTCAAATTCAGTTACAACAGAATTTTAAACAAAGGTTTTCTTTACTTATATTGTTTTATCAAAGTTATAATCAAAACTTATTTATGAAAGATTTTCAAGGGTTTCTAAAGGTTTTCAAACTTATTTTACAAAAGAATACCAAGTCATGATTTTCTTAAGTGTAAAGGTTTTCCAAAATTTTCATCAAAGTTTTCTTCCATGTTTTTATACTTCTACTTCGTTAGATACTACTACTTCATTATGCCTCTACTTCGTTAAATGCTCCTACTTAGTTAAATGCTACTACTTTGTTAACGCTTCTACTTCGTGAATCGCTTCTACTTTGTTAACGCTTCTACTTCGTGAAACGCTTCTACTTTGTTAACGCTTCTGCTTCGTTAAACGCTTCTACTTTGTTAACGCTTCTACTTCGTGAAACGCTTCTACTTTGTTAACGCTTCTACTTCGTTAAACGCTTCTACATTGTTAACGCTTCTACTTCGTGAAACACTTCTACTTAGTTAACGCTTCTACTTCGTTAAACGCTTCTACTTAGTTAAATGCTTCTACGTCGTTAAATGCATGCCTGTACCTGTATAGTTATATAAATGATGTTTAAAGGACTTAGGAAGGCTAGTTCGCCCTATTTCCTTTTCCTCGTTGGGATGTGGTCTGGTGGGTATCGGATATCCGTGCAAAGGTCGTTTAAACATTAATTATATATCATGTATACATGTATAGACATGAAGGTTTACATCGATCAGTTCAGTTGTGAGTCTCTACCATTAGTCCAGCACTTACATCAGGATTCACTATTTGAGATGCATCCTCAAGACACAGATCTCCTTGTCGTCGAGTTGGTAACCAGAGTCTCTTGTAGGGAGAGCGGGCATTGTGTGTATAGATCTATACGGGACTGACACTCCCGCACCCTGACTGCTAGCTACAGTCAACGACCTACCAAGCCAAGGGGTGACAAATGTCACATCTATTCCGACGCTTGCAGGGCATCAAGTACTCTAATGTCAATCAGTATGGTTACGAGTATCTCAGGTTTACCTTATAAATCATGGCCTTAAGGTAATGAGAATTAACACTGTATTTCTGAGACAACACTTTTAAGATCATTCCTTGTTTCAGACCTTGCTAGCTGTATATATCATTTGATACTGTCTGGGGTCTGTGTTTCTTTTAGACCTTGCTAGCCGTATCATACATTTGATACCGTCTGGGTTCTGCGTTTCCTTTTGTTAGACTGAGCCAGGCGTATCATTCAGTCAATACTCTCCTGGAGTCTATGATTTCTTTGCCTTAGTCAGCAGTATTTTCTGCTAAGGCATATGTTATTTTCCCTTAGTACTCTTACTAGTGATATTCTCCTACTTTCTTTAAGGTTAAATACCGTATTTTGGTATTGATAATATTTCAGGGAATTTCTCTTTGAAACATAACACTCTCGAGTCTTGGTAGAAGACTGCTTTTATTTAGAAAATATAGGATTTTCTGGAAAGGACTCTAATACACCGCTGATTCTAAACTACTACTTTTATAAAGTTATTTTGAATAAAATGCTTACTTACACAAATGACACTAAATACTTATGAACTCACCAGCATTTATAAAAATGCTGATACTCGCTTTCAAAATAACTTGTATTCTCAGGTCAGCAATAGACAGGTACATCGCAGGAGCTTTTGGTGAAGACAGTTTAGTACCAAGCTGCACCTATATTATTACTTGTATTACTTTAATGTCTCTATGAAATGTAAACCATGTAAAACTATTACTATTAATGCAATGGTTGTTGTACTTTGATCACTATACTGCATATGTTGTGATACTTGACATGACGTCATCCACCCCATAATGTTTCCGTCGTTCCAGTTTTGGGGTGTGACAGATTGGTATCAGAGCATTGTTTATAGTGAGCTCAGTATATCAATTCATAAAAGAATTATAACCATATTTTACCAAAGTATAAGAACATCCAGAATTACAACCTATAAATACATCGGGATAAAAAAAACTCTGACCAAGAATTATACTTTAAAATATAACCATATTTTACCAAAGTATAAGAACATCCAGAATCTAAACACTCGAACACAAGTATCACAAGAAGAACAGGAATAAAAGTCTTCGGATGTTGAGCACTACAGTCAAACCTGGGCAGTTATTGTCACAACTATGAATTTGAAGTCTTGTAAACATTTAACAATGATAACAAACGCAAACCAACAATGGGAAAACAAGTAAGATGCTTATTCGTTAACAACAAAATTTCAATCAAACACTTCATACATGCACCGCAACTAGCCAACCAACAATTGGAAACCTTAGAAATCCTTGTTTAAGTCCATTTTGGACTAGGATTTCCTTATTGGGCCCAATGGACCAATAAGCTTCCAATTTGACTATCTTGGGCTTAGAACTCTTGAATGAGCTCTAATTGGACCCACTTTCATTTATTTTAATATTTTGGGCCATATTGAGCCCAGCATGAAATAAAATATTTAAATGGACCATATTGGGCCATAATTAACCTAATTTAGCCCTAATAGGTTATAAAAATCATTTTTATATTTATTTGGGCCAAACATCACTTAACATAACCATGAAATGGGCTTAAGCATATAAGGCCCAATCCTTTTCTTTTTCCCTCTCTAAATCTCGGCCCAAGCCCAAATGAAAGGAGGAGTTGACTCTTGGATGCCACCTCACAATTGCCTAAAGGATTTCCATGCAAAAATAACTCATACATCCATGCATTTCCCATATTTCCATGCAAGCACTCTCTTCCTTTTCTCCTCTCTCCTGCTCTTGGCCGAACCCAAGCACACACAAACATACACTTCACTCAAAAATATCTTAAAGAAACTCTCTTCATTTCTCTCCAAAATTTTCGATATCTAGGGAGTTTTCAAGGAAATTTTCCCACAAATTCTTCATCTAAGGTAAGATCATGCATGGATTTATGATCTAGATTTTTTGTTTTATTAAAAATCTCTTCCTAACCCATGCAAAATCATGATCACTCTCTTAGAAACCCTCTAAGTTCGAAATCAACAAAGGAGGGCTTGCTAGGGCCAAAAGTAACATCAAACTTCTTCCAATCTTCTTCAAAACCGAAATCACAACTCAAGGTGAGTTTCATACCCCCTTATTTTCGGTTTTTATAAGTTTTATGGGGGAGAATACAAGTAAATGTGTAGATCTATGTGTAAATGTATGCTATGTGTGATTTGATGCATGTATATGTGTGATATCATGTGTTTTGTGATGAATATGTTATCAAAAAGTGTGTAAAAACCGAGATCTAAGACATGAGGAAGGAAATAAACATAACTTAAACTATTTTACACTAATCAAGTCAAGAAAAATGGTGTATATGGTTAGGATGAACATACTTGAACATAAAACCCATTTTTGGGCTTAAATTGTCAAAAATACAAACTTCGGGTAAAAATCATCAAGTCACGGTTCTTGAAGGCAAGAGGGTGCAAAACAGTTTCCATAAATATTTTCCTGATTTTTAGAAATTTCTAAGGACTTAAAATGTAAATTCTTAACCTAATGGGCTAATTTTGGGCTTTTCGGCCCAATAAGCCCAAAAAATGCGAAATTTTACAAGTTGAGGGGCTGGAAATGAAATTTTATGTAAAACAGGGAGCAATTAGCATAATAAAATGTTTATAAGGTTCAAAAATGCTTTTTATTATCAAAAAGGACTAAAAATGCAAACTTTTTAGATTTTGTGCCAAAATTGTAAAAGTTGTGAAAAATGGGTCCTTAACCGAGAACCACTATTCTGGAGGGGCTGAAGCTGTCAACTAAATAAACTTTGGGGTAAAATCGTGTGTTCATCAAATAAATCTATCAAAAGTGTGAAGAAAAGTGTTCTAAGGACTAAAAACGAAATTCTTTTATATAAAAGGACCAAAAGTGTTATTTTTATAAAAGGAAGAGTAATGAAAAGGGTCAAACTCTACTTACAAACAATCAAATTAAGATACAAGATCCGCGTATTACCGACGAAAATGGAAAACAAATACACTCTCAATAATACATATCGTTACCAAACGAATCGATTCGGTCTCGAATCAATAACAACACCAAATCGTTAAACCAAAGTAATTCGTTAATCATGCGATAACTACAATGAGTCAACATATAAGCTTTGGGCTTGAAAGTTTCAAATCTTGCTTGTTGGGACTTCCTAGACCATCAACATGATCTTTGAGCCCAAAGGGATTATGCTTACGTGATATTGGGCCTTCTACAACCCAATTCCACGTAAAAGGACTTTCAATAATAATAATGTGTTATTGGGCCCTAATGGTCCATTAGTACTGCTAGTGAGGTCAAGAAGTCAAATGCGAGTTGGGCCAAGTGTCTTTCGCATTCCCGATAGCCTTGAATAACTCCTGGTAATAAAGGGGGCTTCGTACCCTCCTTTCTCCTCAATTTGTTGGGCTATGAGAAAACAAAGTAAACAGATTTAGGATGATAAACAATAGTAATCAGGGTGGGGAGATTAAGTGAGTAGTAATGGTCGACGCCTTTAAGGATCGTTCGTAATCTGTAGTTATAAACTAGTCATTTTCCTAATGCGTGATTATAACAACTCACAAACCCTAATTAATCCAACGCCACCCGGGTAATCAAAAACATTTGACGTATCGGTATAACAACAAACAAGTCATGTATTTTACGTATTGGGAAAACATCGGGTTTTCCTGGGAAGTTCAATATTTTCACTTGTGTGACGTATACAAAGTTCAACTACTATACATGTTTTAAAAATCAACAAGCATATTTACAGATCTTGACACTTTTTTTTATACAAATACTCTTTTCAGAAAATATCGGATTTTCTGGGTTTACAAACTACACCAAATCATTTTACTACAACATTACTTATGAACTCACCAACATTTCATATGTTGACGTTTTTCAAAATAACTTGTATTCTCAGGTAACAGGTAAGCCGAAGAATAGGTACCAAGTAATGTCATGGTGTTTTGCTTAGACTATCTATCAGAAAGTTTATGTTATGAAATTGTAATGTCTAAAACAATGTACTGGATGTAAACAATATCAGTTGTGATATTTCAATTCATGGTGATGAATTATGTTATGATTCATGTATATTCATTGTGATGGTATTCAATTTAAGTCACAAGAGCCCTCGGACGTTTCCGCCGTCTGGTTCGGGGGTGTGACAGGTTGGTATCAGAGCTCTGTTTATAGTGAACTAGCATATCTAACCACCATTGATATGCAACTATAAACCAAAAAGAGGGATTAACACAACTCTGAACAAAACAAGTAAAACATAACAATAAAAACACCCTTGCTTGTAATAGGAAAAAGAACATAATACCGAACCAAACAAGATAATGCTAGTATCTCGGTTAAGCCAGGACTGTTCTTAGTCGTATCAAGGAGTGGATGTAGCCTGATCAACTACATTCCCTCCAAGGTACAACTATCACATGTCCTGAGGAAATCGTGATAACTAGGGAACCTAAAAACATACCCCTTTATCCCCAAGAAGAGAGCACCAATTCAGTATATTTAACAACTAAAGCGGCATAGGTATGATATTAGCATAATTATACACTCTCGCAGACAACATGGCTGGTTTTCACCACCCCGGGGATCCTTATTTCCCTGACCATGGGAAAAACGGATGGTTAGACGAAGAGCCTGAAGAAGAGCCCGAGGAAGACCCCGAGGAAGAATCCGATGGGGAACCGGAGGCAGAAGTCGAGGGAGAACCTGCCGAACTAGTAGAAGAACAGGAGGAGGAAGAAGATGAAGGAAGCCTTGGGGAGGAACCCAGCGACGACGAAGGGGGTGATTCGGACACGGAGTCCGAAGTCATCAACCCCCATTATCCGATTAGGGCGCCCGCTTATCGGGTGGGCCCCACTGGTCCTACACCCCCCTAGGGTATTGATCTTTGGAGATGGAGCAGGCAGCAGGGACAACGACCCCCATTCGACATGTCACACAAGTTCTTTGACCTGAGGGATGGAGGACCGGCCGATCGAGCCCTTCCGGTCATGGTGAGACGATTACGGAACACAGGCGACCTAGCTCAGAGTACCGCCAACCAGGTACATCAGATGTGGACTAGGGTCGAACATGCAGAGCAGGACACACGAGATGTCCTTCGAGAGTTCCACATGAGGCAGGTGAGGTGGGAGTCCCGACTCCAGGACGTAGAACGACAGGTGGCTCGTCTTCAGGGAGCATCCACTTCTTCAGCACCACCCCCGGGCACATCTCACCGCGATTAGGATTAGCCGTATCAGTTTTTAGTACTATGTCATTAGGATCTATGCTATGTACCCCGACTCTATGTTTAAGTGACTACACTACTCATAGAGCCGTTATGCTGTCAAACTAGTACCGCTTATGTATGCTCTTTCGAGCAGAATTTTCATGTATCAAAGTGCGGGTAATAGTAATGAAAGATTTTACATGTTTTATTGTGACGTTATAATCTGCTATGTGTTACGTATCCATGATTGTATGCTAAATTGTAGAATTACTTAAGTTTGTGCCACGCACCTAGTCTATAGGATCATAACCTCACAAAAACCACAGACACTCAACATCTTTCCATTCCATGACAAAAAGATGCCTCAATGACCCACTCGCAGAAACCCTGGGCCAACCCCACCCGAAGTTGACTCAGCTGCATTCCAAGCAGCTGTATCTGCTGCGGTCCCCACAACAATGGCACAAATTCACCAAGGGAACAGTGGAGGAGTCAACAGACAAGGGGCCGGAAGTTCGAACAACGGGATGAATCAAGGACCCACCAAAACATGTTCCTACAAAGACTTCACCAATGCCAAACCACGAACCTTTAACGGCACTGGAGGAACGATCACCCTGAAACGATGGATCGAGAAGATGGAATCGGTATTCGAGATATGCGATTGCCCTGAGGAGATGAAGGTGAAGTTTGCCGCATGCACTTTCGTTGACCAAGCGCTCACTTGGTGGAACGGACACGTGGAAGCCATGACACTCCCCGTAGCCAATTCCATGCCATGGACAGAGATGAAAGAAATGTTGATGGCCGAGTATTGCCCTCGTGGTGAAATTCAGAAAATGGAACAAGAGCTATGGAATCTCACTGTCCGAAACGCTGATATAGATGCATACATATCAAGGTTTAGCGATCTGTCTCTGCTGTGCCCTGGCATGATTACCTCAGAAGGTAAGAAGATCAAGCGATTCATCTGGGGACTAACCTCCCCGATCCAAGGAAACATGATAGCTGCAAATCCCAAAACTTTCGACAGTGCCAAGAGATTGGCCAAGAAGCTGTATGACCACAACAACAAGAAGGGTGAGAAGCCAGTGGAGACTAAAGTTAAGAAGGAAAATGATGGCAAGAAGGGGAAGAACAACAAGAGGAAGGGACGTCAAGGCTCCGAATCATCCAAGAAGCAGCAAACAGTGGCAGTTAATGCTGCGACCACTCAAGTTCCATCCACACCACATGCTCCAGCCTCAGCTGCTCCAAGTGCTCCTAGACCTTATTCCGGTAATCTTCCTAAGTGCAACAAGTGCGGTCTCCATCACAATGGAGAATGCAGAGAAATGCAGTGCACCAGTTGCAATTGGAAGGGGCACACGACAAGGTATTGCAGGACCTACCCTCCTCAGAACCAACAACAGGGAAACAACAACAACAATAACCGCAACAACAACACCAACAACGGCGGCAACAATGCAGGACCTAGCCACACCTGCTATGGATGTGGAAGGACTGGGCATTTCCGTCAAAACTGCCCCAACAACAACAATTCCGGAAATGGAGGAACAGGAAGGGTGCTGACCATTGGTCAGGGAGCAGCGATTCAGGATCCCGCTGTTGTTACCGGTACGTTCCTCCTAAACCACACTTATGCATGCATCCTATTTGATACCGGAGCAGAGCGAAGTTTTGTGAGCAATACGTTTAAACATTTGTTAAAACAACAACCCTAGAAGCTCAATGAAACCTTTACGGTGGAAATGGCCTATGGGAAAACCGAATCCACTGGGGAAGTCTACATCGGATGTACCCTAACTCTAAATCAACACGTCTTCCGAATAGACTTAATGCCTATTTCCATTAGGAGTTTTGATGTGATTATTGGCATGGACTGGTTATGCCCCCATCATGCTGAAATTATTCACGAGAAGGTCGTTCGCCTTCACCTTCCAAATCATGAAAACCTAGTTATTTACGGAGACAAACCTAGCACGAACCTTCGTCTCATCTCGTGCGTCCAGGCACAGAAGCATCTGCGAAAGAACGATTTGACGTTCCTGGCGCATATTGTGGATAAAACCCAGGAAGAGGTTAACGTTCGAGACATTCCTGTAGCACGTGAATTCTCAGACATATTTCCTGAAGATCTTCCTGGAGTACCCCCAGAGAGACAAGTTGAATTCCGAATTGATCTTGTTCCAGGAGCTACTCCCATCGCTAAATCGCCTTACCGATTAGCTCATGCTGAGATGCAGGAATTGTCCATCCAACTCAGTGAACTCCTGGGCAAAGGATTCATCCGACCTAGCTTCTCGCCATGGGGAGCTCCAGTCCTCTTTGTCAAGAAGAAAGACGGATCCTTTAGGATGTGCATTGATTACAGAGAGCTGAATAAGCTCACTGTCAAAAATTGCTATCCACTCCCACGAATCGACGATCTATTTGACCAGCTCCAAGGAGCCAGTTATTTCTCTAAGATAGATCTACGATCTGGGTACCATCAACTCAAGGTCTGGGAAGAGGATATTCCCAAAACCGCTTTCCGAACTCATTACGGACATTATGAATTTGTCGTAATGCCCTTCGGTCTAACAAATACCCCTGCTGCATTCATGGACCTAATGAATGGAATCTGCCGACCATTCCTCGACAACTTTGTTATTGTTTTCACTGACGACATTCTAGTCTATTCCCGAAGCGAAGAAGAGCATGGCCAACATCTCCGACAAATCCTGGAAACCCTGCAAACTGAGAAGCTATACGCAAAACTCTCCAAGTGTGAGTTCTGGCTTCGTAGCGTGAACTTTTTGGGTCATGTTGTTAGTCAGGAAGGAATACATGTGGATCCTTCAAAGGTCAAAGCCATTGAAGGATGGGCAGTCCCGACAACACCCACAGAAATTCGCCAATTCTTAGGCCTAGCAGGTTACTATAGGAGGTTCATTCAGAACTTCTCTAAGATCGCCAAGCCACTTACCTCGCTTACACAAAAGGGCATACCCTTCAAATGGACGGACAAACAAGAAGTTGCATTCCGAACTCTGAAGCGAGCACTCTGTAGTGCCCTGGTACTATCTCTACCAGAGGGAACGGAAGATTTCGTGATCTACTGTGACGCATCAAATCAGGGTTTAGGTTGCGTTCTCATGCAGCGTGGAAAAGTGATAGCTTGTGCATCCCGCTAACTAAAGACACACAAGTGAATTATACAACCCACGATCTGAAATTGGGAGCAGTGGTCTTCGCTCTGAAGATTTGGAGGCATTACCTTTATGGTACGAAGTGCACCATCTTTACGGACCACAAGAGTCTCCAACACATCCTGAATCAAAAAGAGTTGAATATGAGGCAAAGAAGATGGGTTGAACTATTAAAACGATTATGAGTGTGAAATCAAGTACCACCCAGGCAAGGCTAATGTGGTAGCTGATGCCTTGAGCCGGAAGGAGTACTCTAAGCGTCGTGTGAAAACTCTTTCAATAACCATCCAATCTCACCTAACCACTCAGATCAGGGTAGCCCAGTCAGACGCCATGAAGGTGGAAAACAAAACAAGCGAAGCATTACGCGGAATGGAGAAGAATCTCAAGGTGAAAGAGGACGGAGTATACTATTTCATGAACCGTATTTGGGTCCCTAAACTTGGAGGATTTAAGGAGGTAGTCATGAATGAAGCTCACAAGACGCGATACTCCATCCATCCGGGTTCGGACAAAATGTACTGGGATATTAAGCAACATTATTGGTGGCCTAACATGAAGGCAGAAATTGCCACCTATGCCAGCAAATGCCTTACTTTCGCTAAAGTAAAGGTGGAATACCAGAAGCCCTCGGGGTTATTACAACAACCAGTAATTCCCGAGTGGAAATGGGAAGGGATTTCTATGGACTTTGTGACCAACCTACCCAAGACGTCAGATGGATTGGACACTATATGGGTAATAGTTGACCGACTGACGAAATCCGCTCATTTCCTGCCAATAAAAGAATCCTACAAGATGGAGAGGCTGACAAGAATATACATTCAAGAAATCGTGAGGCTTCACGGAGTACCTGTGTCTATCATCTCGGATAGAGATAGTAGGTTCACTTCACGTTTTTGGCAATCACTTCAGAAAGCACTGGGAACCCATCTCGACATGAGCACTGCTTATCACCCACAAACGGATGCTCAAAGCGAACGAACCATTCAAATGCTTGAAGACATGCTTCGCACATGTGTGATAGACTTTGGGAAATCCTGGGATACTCACTTACCCTTAGTTGAATTCTCGTACAACAACAGTTACCATTCAAGCATCAAAGTCGCTCCTTTCGAAGCGCTATATGGACGTAAGTGTAGATCACCGTTGTGTTGGGATGAGGTGGGCGACACCCAGCTAGCGAGGGAACTAGCATCAGACAAGACGTTAACGGGACCGGAGATCATACGTGAAACCATGGAAAAGATAGTTCAAATCAGAGCTCAACTAGAATCATCGCGCGACCGACAAAAGAGCTACGCTGATAGACAGTTAAAGCCCTTAGAGTTTCAAGTCAGGGATCGAGTGCTGTTAAAAGTTTCTCCTTGGAAAGGGGTCATTCGTTTTGGAAAACGGGGAAAACTAAACCCACGATACATTGGACCTTTCGATATTCTTGCTCGAATTGGTCCAGTGGCGTACAGACTGCAGCTACCCGCTGAGCTTAGCAGTGTACACCCCGTGTTCCATGTTTCCAATCTAAAGAAGTGCATATCCAATGAAACTCTCGTCATTCCCCTTTATGAAATTGAAATAAACGAGAATCTCCTGTTCGTTGAAGAACCAGTCGAAATCATGGACAGGGATGTGAAGCGTACTAAGCAAAGTCGCATTCCCATCGTGAAAGTACGGTGGAACGCGAAGTGTGGGCCAGAATTCACATGGGAACGCGAAGACCAAATGAAGCAAAAGTACCCTCATCTATTCTAGCATTCTCAAATCTAGCTTTCAAAATAATTCCGGGACGAAATTCCCTCTAACGGGGGGATGATGTCACAACTATGAATTTAAAGTCTTGTAAACATTTAACAATGATAACAAACGCAAACCAACAATGGGAAAACAAGTAAGATGCTTATTCGTTAACAACAAAATTTCAATCAAACACTTCATACATGCACTGCAACTAGCCAACCAACAATTGGTAACCTTAGAAATCCTTGTTTAAGTCCATTTTGGACTAAGATTTCCTTATTGGGCCCAATGGACCATTAAGCTTCCAATTTGACTATCTTGGGCTTAGAACTCTTGAATGAGCTCTAATTGGACCCACTTTCATTTATTTTAATATTTTGGGCCATATTGAGCCTAGAATGAAATAAAATATTTAAATGGACCATATTGGGCCATAATTAACCTAATTTAGCCCTAATAGGTTATAAAAATCATATTTATATTTATTTGGGCCAAACATTACTTAACATAACCATGAAATGGGCTTAAGCATACAAGGCCCAATCCTTTTCTTTTTCCCTCTCCAAATCTCGGCCCAAGCCCAAATGAAAGGAGGAGTTGACTCTTGGATGCCACCTCACAATTGCCTAAAGGATTTCCATGCAAAAATAACTCATACATCCATGCATTTCCCATATTTCCATGCAAGCAATCTCTTCCTTTTCTCCTCTCTCCTGCTCTCGGCCGAACCTAAGCACACACACACACACACACACACACACACTTCACTCAAAAATATCTCAAAGAAACTCTATTCATTTCTCTCCAAAATTTTCGATATCTAGGGAGTCTTCAAGGAAATTATCCCACAAATTCTTCATCTAAGGTAAGATCATGCATGGATTTATGATCTAGATTCTTTGTTTTATTAAAAATCTCTTCCTAACCCATGCAAAATCATGATCACTCTCTTAGAAACCCTCTAAGTTCGAAATCAACAAAGGAGGGCTTGCTAGGGCCAAAAGTAACATCAAACTTCTTCCAATCTTCTTCAAAACCAAAATCACAACTCAAGGTGAGTTTCATACCCCCTTCTTTTCGGTTTTTATGAGTTTTATAGGGGAGAATACAAGTAAATGTGTAGATCTATGTGTAAATGTATGCTATGTGTGATTTGATGCATGTATGTGGGTGATATCATGTGTTTTGTGATGAATATGTTATCAAAAAGTGTGTAAAAACCGAGATTTAAGACATGAGGAAGGAAATAAACATAACTTAAACTATTTTACACTAATCAAGTCAAGAAAAATAGTTTATATGGTTAGGATGAACATACTTGAACATTAAACCCATTTTTGGGCTTAAATTGTCAAAAATACAAACTTGGGGTAAAAATGTAACAGTTCAAATTTTCAAATAAATTTTTCATTAAAAATTAAACATTATTATTCGACAAAAGGGTTTATTCCAACTTTATTTCAAAATATAAATAATAGTTCTCCAGGATCTTCAACGGTGGCAGTGTGTACGTGTCACGCCGGCGCCTTTCCACGGTCATCACTAGTACCTGAAAAAAACATAAACAACTAGTAAGCATAAATGCTTAGTGAGTTCCCCAGTATACGACTTACCCACATACGCCTTCCGGCCCGGACCTTTTGGTCCACATAACATTGCCTTCCGGCCCGGATCTTTCGATCCACATAACTTTGCCTTCCGGCCCGGATCTTTCGATCCACATAGCAATTGCCTTCCGGCCCGGATCTTTCGATCCACATAACATTGCCTTCCGGCCCGGATCTTTCGATCCACATAACATTGCCTTCCGGCCCGGATCTTTCGATCCACATAACATATATCGCATATAAGCACACATAACAAATAACTTACCACATATAGCATACATATCATATATCATATCCGACCTTCCGGTCACACAGTCAACCCTTCCGGGTACAGTATAGTGAGAAGACTCACCTCGTAGTACGCAGGCTATAACCTCTTCGAGCTACTCGCACACAATCCGCTAGTCCGCAGGTTCCCTATAATACCACAGCCCTAGTTAATGATCTTATCAAACAAGACAACTGACCCCTCTAAGATATATACAGGTCAACGGTCAATCTTGACCGGACTCGTCGAGTGCAAAGGGTAACTCGACGAGTACAGACATCCTGACACCACTCGCCGAGTCTGAAGAACGACTCGACGAGTTCCAGTAGATCTTCAAGCTACTCGCCGAGTCTGAAGAACAACTCGACGAGTCCTAGTGAACCTTCAAGCTACTCGCCGAGTCTGAAGAACAACTCGGCGAGTTCTAGTGAATCTTCAAGCTACTCGCCGAGTCTGATCATTAGACTCGGCGAGTCCTCGCCATGCAGTCAATCCGCTGCCTCCTGTATTTCGCATGATTTCGAAGTATATAGATATAGGGCTTCCTGGACTTTCACATATACTATTACAGGGGTTTTTAACACTTATAACAACAATATAATCCAACTAACCCTTAATTGGGTTTCCTAAACCCTAAACTCGCATACAACGTAAAAGTTACAGATTCCGATCCGAATATTACCTGGAAACGTGTTCCCTGCGTCTCCAAACCTCCAGTACTCGATTCCTTTGATCACCACCTTGCTCCTCCTTGTCTAACAATCTCTTCAAGCCTTCTCAAGTCCTCTCTCTTGCTTCAGAAGCTCACACACCCTCAGGGGATCTTCAACCGGCCAAAAAAACGCGACATGACGGCCATAAGATCGTTATATACGATCAGTATTGAAACGGCTAGGGTTCAGCTGAAACAGCGTCGACTCGCCGAGTCCCTTATTGGACTCGTCGAGTCCAGTCGCGCGTCTGCGACCAAGACCATGGCCCTACTCGGCGAGTCGTGCACCAACTCGCCGAGTCCCCTCCTAAATGTGCCCCAAAAATAATTTAAAGAGATACCTGAAATTTCGGGCTGTTACAACTCTCCCCCACTAGAACTAGACTTCGCCCTCGAAGTCTCTCATTCTGCGAATAACTCCGGATGTTGCTCCCGCATTTCTCTTTCCGGCTCCCAAGTCATCTCCGATCCCTTCCGATGTTGCCACTGAACCAACACCAGAGGTATTTCCTTGTTCCGTAGAACCTTGATCTTCCGATCCCTGATAGCTACTGGTCTCTCGGCGTAATTCAGACTCGCATCTACCTGGATATCTTCTAGCGGAACCACTGCTGCCTCATCGACTATACACTTCCTCAGCTGTGATACGTGGAAGGTATTGTGAATCTGATTTAACTCCGCTGGCAACTCCAACCGATAAGCTACCCGACCTACCCTTGCAATTACCCGAAATGGACCTATGAACCGGGGCCCCAATTTGCCCCTCTTCCTGAACCGAATCACCCCTTTCCAAGGAGAAACCTTTAGGAGAATGAAGTCGCCGACCTGGAATTCGAGCTCGGACCGGCGTCTGTCCGCATAACTCTTCTGTCGGCTCTGGGCGGTTAATAACCTCTGCCTCACCCGTTGGATCTGTTCAGTCGTTTGAAGTACGACCTCTGTACTGCCCATCACTCTCTGTCCCACGTCTCCCCAGCAAATGGGAGTCCGACACCTCCTACCATACAACAACTCAAAAGGTGGCATACCAATGCTCGAATGATGGCTGTTGTTGTAGGAAAATTCAGCCAGCGGCAGATGCGCATCCCAGCTACCCCCGAAGTCTAACACACACGCTCTAAGCATATCTTCCAATGTCTGGATCGTCCGCTCGCTTTGACCGTCGGTCTGGGGATGGTATGCGGTACTAAAATGCAGTTTAGTACCCAACTCCTCATGGAATTTCTTCCAGAACCTGGAAGTGAAACGCACATCGCGGTCCGAAACAATCGAGGTCGGCACCCCATGCCAAGATACTATCTCTCTCACGTACAACTCCGCCAACTTCTCTGCTGATGAACTTTCACTAATGGCAAGGAAATGTGCACTCTTTGTTAGTCTATCCACAATCACCCAAATCGCATCGACTCCCCTGGCAGTTTTCGGCAATTTGGTGATGAAATCCATCGTGATCTGATCCCACTTCCACTCAGGGATCTCCAAGGGTTGCAACTTACCGTGCGGTCTCTGGTGCTCGGCCTTAACTTTACGGCAGGTCAAACACCTCTCCACGAACCAAGCCACGTCTCTCTTCATGCAAGGCCACCAGTACTCCTTTTTCAAATCCAGGTACATTTTCGTAGCACCGGGATGGATCGAGAATTTCGATCTATGTGCCTCCTCCATCAAAATGACACGCGTACCGCCCACGAACGGCACCCAGATCCGACCCTGAAATGTCAGGAGTCCCCGCCCATCCGTAACGAACTCTGAAATTAACCCGACGACCCGCTCCTGTTTCTGCATCCCAGACTTCACAACCTCGGCCTGTGCTCCACGAATAGTATCTAATACCGGAGTCACCACCGTCAATCTCAAACATACGTCCCGCAATGGAGTACCCTCCGCCCTACGACTCAATGCATCGGCTACCACATTAGCCTTGCCTGGGTGATATAGGATCTCACAGTCATAATCCTTAACCACGTCTAACCATCTCCTCTGGCGCATGTTTAGGTTGGGTTGATCCACCAAATACTTCAAACTCTTATGGTCCGTGTATATGGTACAACGAACCCCGTACAGGTAGTGACGCCAAATTTTGAGGGCGAACACTACTGCCCCCAACTCTAAGTCATGCGTGGGATATCTCGCTTCGTGAGGCTTCAGCTGCCTCGATGCATAGGCTATCACATGGCCCCTCTGCATCAACACTGCACCCAGTCCTGAATTCGATGCGTCGCAATATACGACGAAGTCCTCCATCCCTTCCGGAAGAGCTAATACTGGTGCTTCGCACAGTCTCTGACGAAGTGTCTCGAAGGAAGTCTGCTGCTCGGGTCCCCATGAGAATGTAACACCCTTTCGGGTCAATTTGGTAAGTGGCACTGCGATCTTGGAGAAGTCCCTAATGAACCTTCGATAGTACCCTGCTAACCCAAGGAAACTCCTGATCTCCGAAGGTGACTTTGGTGCCTCCCATCTCATCACTGCTTCCACCTTGGCCGGATCGACCAATATCCCTGCCTGATTTACAACGTGCCCCAGGAATTAAACCTCCCGCAACCAGAAGTCACATTTGGAGAATTTTGCATATAATTTCTCCGATCTCAGTACCTCAAGGACCTCCCTCAAATGTCCCTCATGCTGCTCCCTAGACCGCGAATACACCAGAATGTCGTCGATGAATACAATCACAGACCGATCCAGCATCGGCCTGCATACCCTGTTCATGAGATCCATGAACACTGCTGGGGCATTGGTGAGCCCAAAAGGCATCACCACGAACTCGTAATGCCCATACCGCGTCCTAAAGGCTGTCTTCTGAACGTCCTCATCCCGCACCCTTACCTGATGGTACCCTGATCTCAAATCAATCTTGGAAAACCAAGATGCCCCTTGCAACTGATCGAATAGATCATCGATTCTTGGTAACGGATAGCGGTTCTTCACTGTCACCTTGTTCAGTTCCCGGTAATCGATACACATCCGGTGTGAACCATCCTTCTTCTTGACGAACAGAATCGGTGCTCCCCACGGCGAGCTACTCGGCCGAATAAATCCCTTCCCCAGCAACTCTTGAAGTTGCGAGGACAATTCTTGCATCTCTGGAGGTGCAAGACGATAAGGCACCTTCGCAATAGGCGCCGCCCCTGGAACTAGATCGATACCAAACTCCACTTGCCTCGCTGGAGGTATTCCCGGCAAATCCTCGGGGAAAAGATCTGGAAATTCGCGCACCACTGGAACCTCCTTCAATGTCTTCGGTCTCTCGGAACTCTCCCGCGTATCCATCACATACGCCACAAAACCGTTACATCCCCGCTGTAGACATTGCCTCGCCCTAGCAGCCGAACAAAAAGCTAATCTCGAACGGGTACCCTCGCCGTACACCGTAAGAACTCCCCCACTAGGGTCTCGTATAGTCACCAACTGACGCTCGCAGTCGATGACAGCGCTGAATCGGCTCAACCAGTCCATGCCTACAATGACACAGACATCACCCATCGCAATAGGAATTAGGTCAATCGGAAATGCAACCCCGAAGATCTCTAGCACACATCCCCGAAAAACCTCCGTAGCACAAATCACCCTCTCAGCCGCAATGGAAACGCTCAAAGGCCGACTTAACGGCTCACGACTAATGCCGATGTGCTGACTAAAAGCTAACGATACAAACGATCTACTCGCACCCGAATCAAATAATACTAGAGCAGGCATAGAGTTCACAAGGAAAGTACCTACACATATATTAACATAAGCATAACATTTCGACCTTTAATTAAATACATGAAGGATAACATACCTGCCACCACATCGGGCGCAGCGCGGACCTCCTCCGCAGTCAGCTGAAAGGCTCTCCCGCGAGCCCTCGGGGCCTCGACCTTCGCCGGTCGGGTCTCAGTAGTCCGGGTAGTAGGTGTAGCTCCCTGACGAAGTTGCGGGCACTCGGCCTTCCGATGGCCTGTCTGGTTGCAGTGAAAGCAAACCATAAACCCCTTAGGGCAATCCCTGGCAATATGTCCGTCCTTGCCACACTTGTAGCAACCACTAGCTCGACACGCCCCCTCGTGACTCTTGCCGCACTTCGCGCAAGTGCGACCCTTCGAACCTCCCATCCTCGAATCAGCGAACTTAGTCCGCTTAGCTGCCGGCTGAGACTGGGCCGGCCGTCGATCCACCTGCCGAGACTCAGCCTCCTCCCTCGCTTGAGTCTCCAACTCAATCTCGCGCTTCCTGGCGTTCGCCTGAAGCTCAGTGAAAGTACGATAGGTGGAGTTTGACACAAACTCCCGAATCTCCCTCTTCAAAACACCCAAATAGCGGCTCATTCGCGACTGCTCCGTAGATACCAGCTCGGGGCAGAACATTGCCCTCTCATGAAACTTCCGTGTGATCACTGCCACGGAATCAGTACCCTGCTTAAGGGTCAAGAACTCCTGAATCAATCGCTCCCTCTCTACCGGGGGAACGTACTCATCCCTGAACATCTCTGTAAACCTCTCCCATGTCACCGCCGAAATCTCTGCCTGAGTGAAGTTCGCTGTCACGAACTTCCACCAATCCTTCGCTCCCAGACGGAGCTGGTTCAAGGCGAACCGTACCCTCAAGTGCTCCGGGCATGAGCAAGTATAGAAACACCCCTCGATGTCGGCGATCCACCTCATAGCTGCAATCGGATCCTGCGTCCCATCAAATTCAGGGGGTTTCGTGTTGCTGAATTCCCTGAATAGTAATGAATCACCCCCTTGCGGCCTGGCAGCAGCCACCGCTGCGGTAGCGGCAGCAACTGCAGCTTCAGAAATTGCGGCGCACCGCTCCTCGAACTCCTCCATCAACGTGGTCTTAATAGACCCAAACATCTCCGGGATCTCAGCCCGGACCGCCGCAGCTACCTCTTCCTGTATAATCTGACGAATCTCCTCGTCACTCGCACCGCTCGAACTCGCCCCATTGCGTGTGATAACCATAATGTCTCTGAAATACAACATAAAATCATCAGAGACTCCACCAAGTACAATTGTACTCGATACGCGCCCTACCCAGTCTCCGATTTCCAGGGATTCTTATTTGAGTCTTCCACTGATCCGGTGCCTTCGATAGTACGGGCCCAATACTACCGACCACAACGTATCAGTATCCGTCCCAAATCTTCCTCCCCAAATCCCGAATAACGAGTACTCTACTTCTAGTATGCACTATTTACTTGCACGCTACCAAATATCTCATATAAGCAATCTCCCTAGACTAAGGCATCACAAAACAGGCAATTTTATTCCTATCATGTATACCTAGTCTTCTAGCATGCATAACAATTCATAATTCAGTGCATAACATAACATCGTAAGGTATTCTGGGGATCTTTACCGTTCGGACGCTGGCTGCTCGTACACACTGTCCCACCCTTGTTTTTACCGCCTTGCCCTTTATAAAATGTTACGTCCTTATCATTTAAGAAAAAGTTTTTCCTCAAATCCCCGGTCTGAGTTCAGTTGCACCCAAAAGTACCCCCGAATCCCTCAAACCAAGGCTCTGATACCAATTGTAACAGTTCAAATTTTCAAATAAATTTTTCATTAAAAATTAAACATTATTATTCGACAAAAGGGTTTATTCCAACTTTATTTCAAAATATAAATAATAGTTCTCCAGGATCTTCAACGGTGGCAGTGTGTACGTGTCATGCCGGCGCCTTTCCACGGTCATCACTAGTACCTGAAAAAAACATAAACAACTAGTAAGCATAAATGCTTAGTGAGTTCCCCAGTATACGACTTACCCACATACGCCTTCCGGCCCGGACCTTTTGGTCCACATAACATTGCCTTCCGTCCCGGATCTTTCGATCCACATAACTTTGCCTTCCGGCCCGGATCTTTCGATCCACATAGCAATTGCCTTCCGGCCCGGATCTTTCGATCCACATAACATTGCCTTCCGGCCCGGATCTTTCGATCCACATAACATTGCCTTCCGGCCCGGATCTTTCGATCCACATAACATATATCGCATATAAGCACACATAACAAATAACTTACCACATATAGCATACATATCATATATCATATCCGACCTTCCGGTCACACAGTCAACCCTTCCGGGTACAGTATAGTGAGAAGACTCACCTCGTAGTACGCAGGCTATAACCTCTTCGAGCTACTCGCACACAATCCGCTAGTCCGCAGGTTCCCTATAATACCACAGCCCTAGTTAATGATCTTATCAAACAAGACAACTGACCCCTCTAAGATATATACAGGTCAACGGTCAATCTTGACCGGACTCGTCGAGTGCAAAGGGTAACTCGACGAGTACAGACATCCTGACACCACTCGCCGAGTCTGAAGAACGACTCGACGAGTTCCAGTAGATCTTCAAGCTACTCGCCGAGTCTGAAGAACAACTCGACGAGTCCTAGTGAACCTTCAAGCTACTCGCCGAGTCTGAAGAACAACTCGGCGAGTTCTAGTGAATCTTCAAGCTACTCGCCGAGTCTGATCATTAGACTCGGCGAGTCCTCGCCATGCAGTCAATCCGCTGCCTCCTGTATTTCGCATGATTTCGAAGTATATAGATATAGGGCTTCCTGGACTTTCACATATACTATTACAGGGGTTTTTAACACTTATAACAACAATATAATCCAACTAACCCTTAATTGGGTTTCCTAAACCCTAAACTCGCATACAACGTAAAAGTTACAGATTCCGATCCGAATATTACCTGGAAACGTGTTCCCTGCGTCTCCAAACCTCCAGTACTCGATTCCTTTGATCACCACCTTGCTCCTCCTTGTCTAACAATCTCTTCAAGCCTTCTCAAGTCCTCTCTCTTGCTTCAGAAGCTCACACACCCTCAGGGGATCTTCAACCGGCCAAAAAAACGCGACATGACGGCCATAAGATCGTTATATACGATCAGAAATGAAACGGCTAGGGTTCAGCTGAAACAGCGTCGACTCGCCGAGTCCCTTATTGGACTCGTCGAGTCCAGTCGCGCGTCTGCGACCAAGACCATGGCCCTACTCGGCGAGTCGTGCACCAATTCGCCGAGTCCCCTCCTAAATGTGCCCCAAAAATAATTTAAAGAGATACCTGAAATTCCGGGCTGTTACAAAAAATCAACAAGTCATGATTCTTGAAGGGTAAGAGGGTCCAAAACAGTTTCCATAAATATTTTCCTGATTTTTAGAAATTTCTAAGGACTTAAAATGTAAATTCTTAACATAATGGGCTAATTTTGGGCTTTTCGGCCCAATAAGCCCCAAAATACAAAATATTACAAGTTGAGGGGCTGGAAATGAAATTTTCTATAAAACAGGGAGCAATTAGCATAATAAAATGTTTATAAGGTTCAAAAATGCTTTTTATTATCAAAAGGGACTAAAAATGCAAACTTTTTAGATTTTGTGCCAAAATTGTAAAAGTTGTGAAAAATGGGTCCTTAACCGAGAACCACTATTCTGGAGGGGTTGAAGCTGTCAACTAAATAAACTTTTAGGTAAAATCGTGTGTTCATCAAATAAATCATACAAAAGTGTCAAGAAAAGTGTTCTAAGGACTAAAAACGAAATTCTTTTATATAAAAGGACCAAAAGTGTTATTTTTATAAAAGGAAGAGTAATGAAAAGGGTCAAACTCTACTTACAAACAATCAAATTAAGATACAAGATCCGCGAATTACGGACGAAAATGGAAAACAAATACACTCTCAATAATACATATCGTTACCAAACGAATCGATTCGGTCTCGAATCAATAACAACACCAAATCGTTAAACCAAAGTAATTCGTTAATCACGCGATAACTACAATGAGTCAACATACAAACTTTGGGCTTGAAAGTTTCAAATCTTGCTTGTTGGGCCTTGCTAGCCCATCAACATGATCTTTGAGCCCAAAGGGATTATGCTTACGAGATATTGGGCCTTCTACGACCCAATTCCACGTAAAAGGACTTTCAATAGCTATAATGTGTTATTGGGCCCTAATGGCCCATTAGTACTGCTAGTGAGGTCGAGAAGTCAAATGCGAGTTGGGCCAAGTGTCTTTCGCATTCCCGATAGCCTTGAATAACTCCTAGTAATAAAGGGGGCTTCGTACCCTCCTTTCTCCTCGATTTGTTGGGCTATGAGAAAACAAAGTAAACAGATTTAGGACGATAAACAATAGTAATCAGGGTGGGGGGGATTAAGTGAGTAGTAACGGCCGACGCCTTTAAGGATCGTTCGTAATCTGTAGTTATAAACTAGTCATTTTCCTAATGCGTGATTATAACAACTCACAAACCCTAATTAATCCAACGCCACTCGGGTAATCAAAAACATTTGACGTATCGGTATAACAACAAACAAGTCATGTATTTTACGTATTGGGAAAACATCGGGTTTTCCTGGGAAGTTCAATATTTTCACTTGTGTGACGTATACAAAGTTCAACTACTATACATGTTTTAAAAATCAACAAGCATATTTACGGATCTTCACACTTTTTTTTACAAATACTCTTTTCAGAAAATATCGGATTTTCTGGGTTTACAAACTACACCAAATCATTTTACTACAACATTACTTATGAACTCACCAACATTTCATATGTTGACGTTTTTCAAAATAACTTGTATTCTCAGGTAACAGGTAAGCCGAAGAATAAGTACCAAGTAATGTCATGGTGTTTTGCTTAGACTATCTATCAGAAAGTTTATGTTATGAAATTGTAATGTCTAAAACAATGTACTGGATGTAAACAATATCAGTTGTGATATTTCAATGCATGGTGATGAATTATGTTATGATTCATGTATATTCATTGTGATGGTATTCAATTTAAGTCACAAGAGCCCTCAGACGTTTCCGCCGTCTGGTTCGGGGGTGTGACAGTTATGTAATCGTAATCTGGAATAAATTTAACCTGATCAACTACATTTATTCGAGATGCGATGAACGTGTGCTTGGGAGTGATAGTGGTGTTGCAACGAGTCTGAAACTTACCAACTAGGAATGCTAGAGCCAAACATAAAGTTTAAAATACTATGGGAGTATTTTGGAATACTAAAAGACTCACATTAATCCCAGAATCATATTCAGAAGATAAGAAACAAACAAGAAATTAAAATACCATAGGGGTATTTTAGGATCCATAGATAACCTTGTGTGAAGAACTAAAAAGATCCTTATTGATATACCTACAATTACAGAGGGTATACTCCCAAGGTTATATATAATAAGGACCCCATAGGCTAAGAATGTGTGGTTTTGCTCTACTTCCTTTTCCTCGTTGGGATGTGGATATAGAGTAGTATCACATATTCGAAGGCCTATCGGATCTAAGCTATATATGATTTGTGTACCCTATGTAATCGTATCAGGGCTCGATATGGATCACCTAGTGAAATGTTAATAATCTTTTAGGATTCTTTAGACATTTCCATTCTCGCACGAACCCAGTAGAAAACCCTATCCACTTCAGTACTCGGCAGAAGAGTTAATTCAGACCCCGAAGAGGTTCATTGAGAAGATTTCCAATTCGGAAAAAAATGAACTAGGTCGAGACTATTGAAATCACCAAGTGCTTATATCTTTTTAGGGACATGGTGGGAAATTCGCCTAAACTTTCGAGATTTCCAGTCATCCATCATGAAGTGATGACACCCAGAGTCGGAATCGGAAGTAAGACAGAGTAGAAATTCAATATGTCTATAGGAGAAGAGAACCCTAGGTAACTACCCGAAGGAAACCAACGCCGGTCCCAGTCAAAGATATGAGGTAGACAGAGGGAGCCAGTACATGGAACCCGAGAAGTGTCTTTTCCTCGTGTTTGTCACGCTAATGCACCCATAAAATAATACAATTTAGTGAGTTAGTGATTACACTACTCACACTATGTGTTAGGTAAATTGCCTTTTTCCCGTTGCAAGTAATACGATTAGAGTGGATCCCCACACCTCTATTGAGAGTGTTTAGCCATAAGTCTTCATGAGCCTTTCTTCCCGCTGTCTTCGTTCCGAACTGTTCTCAAATCTTTCCAAGCCGGAGAGTGAACCTTTTCCAGTATAAAGGTAACTTAGTAGGAACGACTCCCATCTTATGGCTTTTCCGATACTCATACGCCTACCTTGAATACCCGGACTACATCATAGGGATGTAGGTCGACACTCAGACAACCAATATCCGAAGCACGGGAAAATTTATGCGTATTGTAGTAAGGATAGATACGTCTAAAGGTTAACCATCGTCTCTCATCAGCTGTATTCCTTTCCGTGTAGGAAAACCATGCCTCCAAAGAAGCGTAACTCATCCACTGGAAAGAAACCGACTCTCCTATTCGATGAAGCTACGTTCCAAGCTGCAGTCTCGGCAGCCGTAGCAGCTGTCCTGGCTCAACTGAATGCTAACAACGCCAATGTTAGCAAGAGCCCTATCGGGAATTCCGATCCTAGTAGTGGACAGCAACAACCAACCTCTTTATACCTAGCCACCCAAGAACCTCAACCAAATCCACTTAAGAGAAAGTTCAAGATCGAGGAGGGAAGTACCTCGGCTCAAGGACCTTCCAAAGGGCAACGAGCTGAGACAATCAATACACCTATCAACCCTTCCCTCCCAACTTCAAGAAGACCATACCTAGGAAACCTTCCCCACTGCAGCAAGTGTAGCTACCATCATCATGGTATATGTCGGGAACTCTATTGTGCTAGGTGCAACATGAAGGGCCATACTGCTCGCGTCTGCAGAACCCCGGTTGAGTTTATTACATCAACCACCAATGTGACGATCAATCAAGTATGCCACCTATGTGGTGAGATTGGGCACCTAAAGCGAGATTGCCCAACGGAAGGAAAAGACAAGGACACAGGAGGAGTCTAACTCTAATGCTTGGGGAAAAACATCAAAGAACCCGATAGATTTTAGGTACGTCTCTCAATTCAGATAACAAACCGAAAACATTAAAAGGCTAACTCTAAATGTAATTACTTCCCCATTAAGGCGAAAGTCGCAGTACTGTTATAAAATTTAAAATTTCATCAGGTAAAACTATAATGGCTAGATATATACGTTATGGCCATGTATAATTGAGATGGATAGACCTAGAGTGAGTGAATGCTGCCTCATTTCCTGTTCCTCGTTTGGTTGTGGATTTAGGGTGGAGTCGCTCAGTCAATAGTCCTCCCCACCTTAATTATACATGACTAGTATATGTTAGGCGATTATAGAAATGCCTCGTGAGAATCCATTCATGAAAAGGTACTCTACTCAGAAACACTCAGGACCCTTTATAGTTTCGCGTCGACTCTATCGGTCCAAGTATCCGCGACAGTGATACACGGGACGAAACCCGAGACGCCTAGAACTTGTGTGCCCGTTCGGCACATGACTCTATCGACCCTCATTCTATGTCATGTCGATGTATGCCAACTTCGACGCCTCTATCAATCATGGTTCGACTTAGTGCAACCGTGTGTAACTCTCTAGTACTGTGTAAAAAGAACTTTCACCGTAGCCATTTCGGCAAATAAAGGTTCTTCCAAACCTAAACATAATAAAATATAATAAAGACTAATGTGATCCGTCAGTCGTCACTCTTATTTCAAACTTTCCGAAGTACCCAGGAGAAGGGTACCGCGCGCTGTTAACCAACCCTTCTTAGACAGATAGAAACCGAAACGAAAGACATTGCAGGTATTCCAGAAGACGATAACAACCCGAAGCACACTCCGTAGATCCCCCAGAAAGACCCTTGCACCTCGCAATCAGGTTCGTGAATCAAGAGGATAGAACTCATGGGACTGACCACTATAACTGAGTATATGCATAAGGGTGGTATATAATTGAGATCAAAAAGATTTAAGATGTGTGTTTCCTCCCTACTCCTTGTTCCTCGTTGGGTTGTGGGTCTGGGGTGGAGTCGCACAACTGAACATCCTGCCGACCTCAATTATATACGGCTTGCATACACCAAGTATTTGTGGTTAAGCCAAGTATGAGCTCTACCATGAACCTCATAGTAAAACTCTTCACCCTATCCCACGGAATGGAAGCTAGAGTCAAGAGAACCCTTGCGGGTTGAGCTACTATAATGACCACAAATCCGAAATTTGTTGTCATCCCGGTTAAGCCAACATAGTAGCTAACACCCTCAGTTGGTAAAGAAATCTGAGTCGTAAGAGTCAAGGACATTGACTACGACCATCCACTCACGCTTAATCCCACAAATTGAGCATCTCAGCGAATATCCCAGAACCCTGGAAGCTACGATAAGTTAAACTTGGAGAAGAGTGTATGAGGAGATTAAAGTTCCGAGTGATGGAACCCTATACTCACTAGATTTGACCTAGATCGAGAAAACTCAGAACCTTTGGAGGAGTAGTTGCAGAAGATGTTCGCACTACTCAGGCACTTTGTCCACCCCGTTACCGATGAGTAGTGCTTAGGACCCTCCGCCCTCTCGCGTGGAGGAAATCACCGTCGCCCTGTAGACGATGGACTGCATTCTCCGAAGTGAACACTAGAATGCCAAGAACCACAGGATAACCTACGCAGCCAAGAATAGATGAATAAAGTGCGAAAGTAGGTGGTGTTAAGCCTTATAACCCAGATCCCAAAGAAATTATAGATTTGACACCAGTCTAAGTGTTAGTCGATGGGTTATATAAGAGCACGCACTTTCTACAACTAAAATAAACCAATGCCTTAGAGAATAGGGCATGTCTTAGAGATTCATTGGGACTACTAGGTGCTCCACGAACACTATCTAGCGCATAAATAGTAGAACCACGTCCCGAGATAGTCCAACACTTCAGAAATTCTCTAAGGATTGAGTTAGACCTGAGCAGAGCCTGCTATTCATGAAACAGCAAGGCAAGTCAGAGCATGATCCTTTCCCGATAAGAATCATGCCGTGGAAGCGCCAACTAGACGATGATGGGAAGTTTAAAAACTACTAAGCACTCGTCTGGTGAAACCCTATCTCCCTGACCCTGAGAGTTTCCGTTAGAAACATCTCAAAAATCGTTAGTGCAGGTTCATTTTGCACAAGATTGAGATAGCCACCCTATAGCAAACAGATACCCGTAGACATGCAATCCATCCGAGGATCCAGAAAACCTCTGAAAGCCAATCGACAGGAAACGCAAATCCAAGGACAACCCGAGTTTTTAAGAACCAACCTGAAGAACTACACTTCCAGTATGAGAGAGGACGTTTGGAACTTCGGAATGGCGATTACGCCAATGATGATCTCGACATAGAAGTACACTATGTTCTAAGTACTGAAAAGCTCTACCCTTCCGAGAGCTTAGGACCATCCGAGATTCTTTACGGAGATTGGTCCAACCCTCGTCAGACCACTACTACTTTTGGAAATTCCACAAGTTTCACCCCAGATCAATCCACTTCTTAGACTTGATAAGTGTTTGCCCAACGTCACTCTTTGTATCCCACTCATGTTGATAGAAACCATTGGGAACCCTAACTTCATAGACAAACCAGTAGAAATCGCTAACTACATTAATGAAATTCCGCATCGCGTAAGTGAAGTTTGTTAGAACGCCAAGTGAAGGCCAGAGTTCACTTGGGAGTGTGAGGACCAACCGAATAGGAAGCGCCCTCATACCTCTACCCGATTGTTCATGATTACTCCCTTGCCTAAACCTGAATTTCGGGACGAAATTCCCTTTAACGGGGGGATGATGTGACAACCCAAAATTTTCCGTTAGTTTTAACGTCGAAATTAATTACGTCAAAAATTAGCCAAATTTATCCCAAAAATATTTTTGACCGGAATTAAACCCGTTGGAATATTTTAAATAATATTCGTCAAGCGAACCAAAATTAAGACGGTATAATTTTAAAATTTGCCGTGATTAACGATAGTAGAGAAAAACCCCGTTCGCGGTTGGTGTCAGGTGAACCCCAGCCAGGCCATAAACTCCACAATATATAAGGGTGGAGTGGGTTTCATTCCCACCTTTTTCCCACCTTAGACTCTCTCTCTCTACTAAACGGGTTTTGGTCAAAAATCGCCCCTTCGAGCTTCAAATCGGTAAGTTAACCTCCCTAGCTCGTTGTTTATCTTATCTAGCTTGAAAATTCATGGATTAATCATCCAAAAACCCCAAGAACATGAGTTTACGGTCTTGGGAGCATCCCAAAACCGTAAACCCCTTGGAAGTGGGTTTTCATGCCCAAAAACCCTCCCAAACACTTCTAATGCTTAGCAATGGCTTAGAGGCTTACACGAAAGGACTTAGAACACCAAAAACTTGCATTTTGGGGAGTAAACATGAGTTTATGGTCTAATAACATCCTTAGACCGTAAACGCATATTCATGGACCATAAACACCTTTTAAGGTGTTAAATTACCCCTCAAACACCTCCAAAAGCTTCCACGAGTGCCTAGAGCCTTGTAATCCTTCCTTTGATACACCAAAACATAGGATTCATGGACAAAATGAGTTTACTACCGTAAAATCATGTGTTTAAGGTAGTAAACTCCCCAAGAACATTTTCTTAGACCGTAAACACCTTTCCAAGGTGTTTAAGTGCCCTAAACACCTTCCTAAGCTCCTAAAAGTGACTAGAACCTTACATGCATGAGTTAGAACCACCAAACAACAAAAGAAATGGACCAACATGAGTTTACTACCATAAAATCATGTGTTTACAGTCGTAAACTCCTCAAGAGTGGTCAATGGACCGTAAACTCCTCAAATGGTCCATTTAGAGCCTTAAATCCCTTCATATGCCTTATATTTGGACCTAGCCTAATTCTATGAATGATATAAGACCTTGAAGCATCCTAGAACACACCACCCATGATTTTACGGCCGTAAACTCATGGGGATATGGTCTTAGGGCCGTAAACTCTATAAAGAGTTTACTCTTGAAGAGTAAACTCCCTATCTAGGCCATACACACCCTTAGATGTTACCCGGGACACTCCTAGCACTTGACCAAAGTGTTTTTCTGCATTTTAGGATGCGTATACGTGTTTAATTAGTATTATATTTACTAATTGTATGTAAACATATGTCATCATATGTTAATAGGTCACTAAGTGTGTTAAATCTTTACTTGACACCGAGCACCAACTGGCACTTTCGTTCGATCCGCTTACAATAGGTGAGTTCATACCCCTGAATTAACCTTTTAAATGTTTTGACATGCTTTTATGGGGGGAATACAAGTTAAAATATACTAGTTATCATATCAATCACATGTGATTGATAACCCGCATGCACAAGGACTTATTACACTGTCAACTGTCTTACCTAGTATGATACTGTAAATGGTTTTCCACAACGTCTTTACTTGTTCAAATCTTTTCTCAAATTGTCTCTCGTGCTGTATGTTTTACTTCAAATTCAGTTACAACAGAATTTTAAACAAAGGTTTTCTTTACTTATATTGTTTTATCAAAGTTATAATCAAAACTTGTTTATGAAAGATTTTCAAGGGTTTCTAAAGGTTTTCAAACTTATTTTACAAAAGAATACCAAGTCATGATATTCTTAAGTGTAAAGGGTTTCCAAAGTTTTCATCAAACTTTTCTTCCATGTTTTTATACTTCTACTTTGTTAGATACTACTACTTCGTTATGCCTCTACTTCGTTAAATGCTCCTACTTAGTTAAATGCTACTACTTTGTTAACGCTTCTACTTCGTGAATCGCTTCTACTTTGTTAACGCTTCTACTTCGTGAAACGCTTCTACTTCGTTAAACGCTTCTACTTTGTTAACGCTTCTACTTCGTGAAACGCTTCTACTTTGTTAACGCTTCTACTTCGTTAAACGATTCTACTTTGTTAATGCTTCTACTTCGTGAAACGCTTCTACTTTGTTAACGCTTCTACTTCGTTAAACGCTTCTACATTCTTAACGCTTCTACTTCATGAAACGCTTCTACTTTGTTAACGCTTCTACTTCGTTAATCGCTTCTACTTAGTTAAATGCTTCTACGTCGTTAAATGCATGCCTATACCTGTATAGTTATATAAATGATGTTTAAAGGACTTAGGAAGGCTAGTTCGCCCTATTTCCTTTTCCTCGTTGGGATGTGGTCTGGTGAGTATCGGATATCCGTCCGAAGGTCGTTTAAACATTAATTATATATCATGTATACATGTATAGACATGAAGGTTTACATCGATCAGTTCAGTTGTGAGTCTCTACCGTTAGTCCAACACTTACATCAGGATTCACTATTTGAGATGCATCCTCAAGACACAGATCTCCCCGTCGTCAAGTTGGTAACCAGAGTCTCCTGTAGGGAGAGTGGGCATTGTGTGTATAGATCTATATGAGACTAACACTCCCGCACCCTGACTGCTAGCTACAGTCCACGACCTACCAAGCCAAGGGGTGACAAATGTCACATTTATTCCGACGCTTGCAGGGCGTCAAGCACTCTAGTGTCAATCAGTATGGTTACGAGTATCTCATGTTTACCTTATAATTCATGGCCTTAAGGTAACGAGAATTAACACTGTATTTCTGAGAGAATACTTTTAGGATCATTCCTTGTTTTAGACCTTGCTAGCTGTATCTTTCATTTGATACTGTCTGGGGTCTGTGTTTCTTTTAGACCTTGCTAGCCCTATCGTACATTTGATACCGTCTGGGGTCTGTGTTTCCTTTTGTTAGACTGAGCCAGGCGTATCATTCAGTCAATACTCTCCTGGAGTCTATGATTTCTTTGCTTTAGTCAGCAGTATTTTCTGCTGAGGCATATGTTATTTTCCCTTAGTACTCTTACTAATGATATTCTCCTACTTTCTTTAAAGTCAAATACCGTATTTTGGTAATGATAATATTTCATGGAATTTGTCTTTAAAACATAACACTGTCGAGTCTTGGTAGAAGATTGCTTTTATTTAGAAAATATAGGATTTTCTGGAAAGGACTCTAATACACCGTTGATTCTAAACTACAACTTTTATAAAGTTATTTTGAATAAAATGCTTACTTACACAAATGACACTAAATACTTATGAACTCACCAGCATTTATAAAAATGCTGATACTCGCTTTCAAAATAATTTGTATTCTTAGGTCAGCAATAGACAGGTACATCCCATGAGCTTTTGGTGAAGACAGTTTAGTACCAAGATGCACCTATATTATTACTTGTATTACTTTAATGTCTCTATGAAATGTAACCCATGTAAAACTATTACTATTAATGCAATGGTTATTGTACTTTGATTACTATACTGCATACGTTGTGATACTTGACATGACGTCATCCACCCCAGAACGTTTCCGCCATTCTAGTTTTGGGGTGTGACATACTGGCTCGGAACCTGATCCCAAACCCGATCCCTCTCCTGAACTACCAACTACTGGCCTCTGTCGTAGTACCACCATTCTGCAAGTCATAATACCAACCGTTAGTGATACCGATACCTCTAGAGGGATCACATCCACTACAAGTTCCCTGGTCTTGCTTCAGCCTTCCTTAATTCTGGTACGGATCCTCTGCTTTCAGTAGTACGGGCCCATACTACCTTCCACATCTATCCGTCCCTTCCTCAAGGTCTACCTTGACTCCACCAAGTCCCTTTCACCACTGCTGATTCTCTACTATTCCCATTCTAGGCTTACCCTAGGGAAAATCTCTGACTCCACCCAAACCGGTCCGCAGCTGCTGAAGGCCTCCTTGTAATTCCAATTAGCCACTACCTGAATACCATCACATGTGATGAGGCTCAGATAATCCTTCGAGTAACAGACTCGTCTCTACAACGGTTAGACTCAAACAAGAGCTGCGCAATAGGGCCAAATCCAACACTCTGAGATTATTCAACCCTGATCACATGTGACGTGGCGTATTCACCTAATGGCTAACTCCCATCACTCAGAGTCCCGTAAGCACAAAGCAAGCAGCATTCGGATGTAGGAAAACTATTCAAGCAAATCTAGTCTCATAGTGAGTAACTGCACTAGCATACAATGCTAAGCTCATACTATCAGGCATAACCTAAACATGCTATCCTACTGCTGTCTACTCAATACTAGCATGCAATTCACATAAGCTGAAGAACATAAAGCAGGCACATAAGGCGTCATTCCTAGATCCTTAGTCCTATTCTAACATGCTGTTCTACTGAAACTGATAGACATAAGATAACTTGTATGGGTACTATGGGGAATACTTACTTGAGCTCGGCCGGTTGCACACATCACACACTTGTTCCTTCTCAAAACTCTTTTACCTTAACTTTTAGAAAGTCATTTTACTTGTAAAATCTTTTAATCCCTTGGTTTAATCCAGACACCCCCGAAGGTGTTCCCGAATCCCTCAAACCAGGGCTCTGATACCAACTTGTAACGACCCAATTTTCACATCCAAAAATTTCGTTTTTGATTAAGTGATTTGCAAAACATTTGTAACAAAATATCAACCGATCATATAAAAACATGTCTCAAGTCTGAAAACCAAATCGTAAAACATAATAATGTCAGAGTACAATTCCCAAAATAACTCATAGTGCGGAAAACAGTGTGTGTGTATGATGTGTCGCTACCGCGCCAGCTCCTTCCCCTTCGCTGAAAAGGTACCTGAAATCAAAACTATAAACTGTAAGCATGAAGCTTAGTGAGTTCCCCCATCGTACCACATATCATACAATCACATCACATACATACTGCCGGGCAATTCTATGGTGCACGACCTACCCGGTACGGCCGTTCTGGGGTGCCGACCTACCCATGCGGCCATTTTGGGGTGTCGTCCTACCCATGCGGCCATTATGGGGTTCCGTCCTACCCATGTCAAGCCATTCTTAGGGTAAAATGACCATTTTACTCCTGACCAAGTCAAATTCAAAGTTAACTTCCAGTTGTCCTGACTCGCCGAGTTGGCTCGCCAACTCGCCGAGTCCCTATCCTTCCATTTGTCCTTATACCCATCTCTACTCGTCGAGTTAGGCGATGACTCGATGAGTTTTCCTTCTAAATGAACATCGACTGAATCCTCATCCAACTCGCCGAGTTGTATTAACAACTCGTCGAGTTCATCATCAACTGATACAAAGGAACTGTCCTTGACTCGCCGAGTTGTATGAACAACTCGTCGAGTTCATCTTCATCCTTAGAAGATTTCCTTGGACTCGCCGAGTCGGTTCATGCACTCGCCGAGTCCCATGAACTTCCAGAACAAAGGCTTAATCTAGATCGTTGGGTTACTCCCCGGGACCCTCCCTAAAACCTTTCCTTACTCACCGGGTCCTTTAACCTTCAACTGATATGGGACAGAAACTTTGGACTCGTCGAGTCCAAGAATGGACTCGCCGAGTTAGTCACATCCACTCACTAAATCTTCGATTTCTGATGTACAACCCTTGATCAAAAGATAGATCTATGCTTCTACAATCGATCTAGCACGTAAATTTACAACCTTTACGTGCTTGCATGGGATTTTGAGCTCAAAAGGGCCTAAAACAAGCTCTTACAATCCATGGGGCCTTTATTGAGTGCAAAAGCCACTCCTTTCTGCCTTGTAACCCCTCTAAGGAAACATATCCGAAACATCAACCCCAAACCATGCTTGCAATCATGGTTGGAGACCAAAATGGCTTAGAAAAAGTCGTAAAACTCCACAAAATGGGATCTATCAAAAGAGCAAACAAGGTATAGACTTTATACCTTCTGTAGACTGCAAAAAATGCTCAAAGTCGGATCCTTCTAGCCTCCTCTTGATCCTTCAAGCTTTTCCTTCCTTCCTTGGATCACAAAAGCACCAAAATCACTCCAAATGCCTTAGATTGCTTTAATAACGACTAGGGTTTGCTATGGGGTCTTCTGGGAGCAAATGGGACGAAGGAGGCTGAGTTAAGGTGTTTAAATATGGTGCAAACCCTCAGATTAGGGTTTTTGTCCAGACAGGGCCTACTCGCCGAGTCCGGGACCCGACTCTTCGAGTCCACAGCTTAAACTCCATGTCTCATCCCGCTTCTACTCGGCGAGTTGGTCCTTCAACTCACCGAGTCCAAGGCCAAAATGCAAAATATTTAAAAAAGGGAAAATGTACCAAGAACCAGGTGCTACAGACTGAATGATTGAACAAATCAAATCTGTCTTGGCTTGGCCAAGCACTCACATGTGTCATCACTAAATCATTGAGGGGCCCACATATATCGCTTTTATCCCGAAGGTAAAAGGAATGGATAAACTTCGACTCATATGGCTTGTTCTACTACTTGTTGAATCATACACAAAGGCACGTTTTATAACATCGAGTTACCGAATGCGGTTTCGTGCAATCAATGTATAACCAACTCACTGTAACAACTCATATCTCTAGGTTTGAAGAATATAAGATATAATCGTCTCATGATCACTCATGATAAAATCCATGAAGTGATTCAAATGAGCGCGGGTTGAATCCAATACTCAGAACCTATGAGCACTCATGAGTGTTGTAGCACAACTTTTTCCACCAACTTGGACCTCTACAAGCCATCCCATGACAGTCTTGATTCATATCTACTTCCAACATATGACCGTCTGTGGATGGTTTGAATAACTTAGTCATTCTGGAAGAATAACCTAGTTATTATGGAAGTCAAAACATGCAAAGTGAAACACAAGAATAAATGAATCTAATATGGTATCAAAACCTATGAATATAAATAAAACACTTTCTATTTATCACCATAGTGATTACTCATTATTCATTGTTTCGGTTTTATCAACTTTATACTTGAATTAAAAAACACTAGGTGTTCCATGCTCCAAGCATGTACACTATGTTTTCTAAACTATAGCTTTGCCATACACCAAGTATGAACTCTATGTTTGTCTATGATCCTTTTCTTTGTGAATTATATCAATTGAACATAATTTCAATGATTATCTTTTCACACACCCAATTCCTTGTCTTAAATGTCAGAATTTCAAATTCCTATCATTTATCGAAATCTGTTTAGATTTTAAACTTATATGCACTGTTCCTCTTGTAATGATTATGCACAAAGCCACAAAGGCTTGGCAACAATCATTACAGAGTATCCCAATGGGGAGCAATTCCATGGAATCGATGTCTCAGATTCAAAGCGCATTTCTTTGAACATGCTTCTTGCCTTATGTTTCTATAACCTTACACAGATTGCTTCTACCTATGAAGACAACTCTATATTCCCATTTTGACTACCACTTCTGAACAAGAGTTGCCTCTTTTCAAACTATGTCAATATGGTCCTTCCAATATTAACAGTATACTTCCAATTATCCTTGAGCAACCAATCTTTGATAAACCTTAGATTGTCCTCAACAATTGCTTAATCACTTTAGTCATATCCAATTCTAGACATTTTCCTCCTTAATGCCGCAAGGCATTTGGAATATTCAAAAAGAAAAAATATTTTAGCACATGTAATCGATCTTGTAGCCAAAGTAAATGTGACACGATTCATGATGTTTCACATAAAGACATGGTTCTAGACCAGTCTTTTGCCATAATAATTTTTTGTTCGCCATATTCTCAAAATTTGACTATGAAAAGGGATGTCGTAATCATAATCGAATTTTGAGAACGCAATATATAGAATTTTCTTAAGTTGAACCAATCCAACATGAAATTCATATATATCTATATATATATATATATATATATATATATATATATATATATATATATATATTCTTGACTAAAGGTGATTAAAATCTCAATATAAGCTTTTTAGAATTGAAATAATGTATAATTTCCTCTCCCTTAATTATAGCAAAACAACTTTTTCAACCCCTGGAACCTCACGAATTGAAACTTTTGGTTTCTATAATTAACATTGCTAACCTGCAATACTTATCATAATTATCATGCTTCTACTAACATGATGATTATTAGCATAACACTTATGCTTCCACTAGCTTTGACATGTATCTAGAAAACAGCTGGACCTCTAGTAGTCAATACTTTATTGACATTCTTACTATAGTTCAGATTTCTGATACTAGAGTGCTTTGATAAGGCTTTATAAAAATTATACACCTTATCTTAGATAGCTCACAGGTGTGTCTAAACAATTTCAGAACTATGAAAAGGGATGTCATAATCATAGTCTAAATTTTTCAGACCTTTTCCATTTCTCATGAGTCCATGTTAGTGTGTCGGTTAACCACACAAGCTGGGCTAACGACTTTGAGAACTGCAAATATCACAATTGTTATCTACTTAAAATCTACTTAGTGAAAGAATTTCCTCACCATCAATTTCATGAATCGGAGAGAAACCTTATGACACTTAGATTTTATGGTGTATGTGTTCTTATCCATGTGAATTTGTCAAACCATAATCACAAGACTAGGTTAGTGACAAATCCTAACTCATATGGATTGAACTTGTGCAATCTTAATCTCTTGCCACCTGGCAGCACAAGGGGCTACCATTGCTTCCAAGTAGTTATGCAAGCAATTGAGAACATCTAGAACTCAAATGTATAGCCAACTTAGCTGGAATGGGCACAGAAATGTCAACATGATAGGTTATAAACCTCTAGTTGTGTGCTAGTGATGAAATACATGTGACCCAGTCACATGCGACCCAGTCACATCATGTAATAAGAATCTCATAATAGAAACTTAACCAAGTTAGATAGTGGACTTTACCTGAAGTAGAGTCAAACTTTTGACTTTAACATCCTTAGGTAAATTTGGCAGCTTCATAAACAGTGCCCCTTCCTTTGGCAATTTTAACAAATGGTCCTTTTGGTAATGGTACATGGGACTATCACAGACTTAGTTTTTCTCTTTACCATTTGGTCAACCGAGTTGACTATGGTCGATCCCTTTCCACTGGGAAGAGAATGTTTTATCTGGATCTCCAGTGTCATCATTGTCAATGTCCATAAAGTTTTGGGAAGTAGATCTTCTAATAAAATTTGCTTTACTAGCCTTCCAAATCATTCTTGATTCAGCAGTACCAAGCAAATTGAAAAGATCATTAAGGGTCTTGTCATAGTCTGTTTCATAGGAGTCCCAAAGGAACTCACTATGTGACTTAGAAAGTGATTGAACATCCAACTTTCTTAAGACTTTGACACCCAACTCTCCCGGCTTGTCAATATGTGACTTCATCTCCAAGATGTGACCACACATTGACCTTGCTTGCCAATAGGGCTTAGTGACCTTGAACTCGTGGAGGGAGGGAGAATAATCGGAGGAGGTGGAGGAAGTGAAGTTCCAAGAGATTTGGGAAGATCATAGATGTCTGAACTAGACATCTTTTGGGAGATATTCAAGATAGTTGATCTAAAGTCCTTAATATAACACCTAATATGAAATATTAAGGCTAGGACCCCACACGATATTTTATAACTTGGAAGAGGGATGTCGTAATCCAAGCTATAGAATATTTGAAGGTAGGTGAATGACAATTCACCAATTTCCACCATGAAAAACAAAATAAATTATTAGGTTTTTAATTGGATTTGAAACTCCTAGATCTTTTGAGATTCATTGAACTGTTTGATGGTATGTTTCAATCTCGAGTGTGCCCTTCAGGTTTTGTGAGTAGGATGCCGAGGATCACAAAACAAGGTGTGAAGTAACCATGCAAATTACTTGGTACCCTTATGTGTTTACCCCTTAATCGATGTGCCGGTTAACCACACACGCTCCATCGATACTATGATAAACATTAAGTTACCCTTTTCCTACCTTGTTAAATACGAGTTAGTGTGCCGGTTAACCACACACGCTCCACTAACTGACTTAAACAAAGTGCAAAGTGTAATTTCATGGATTAGCACCTTATTCACATTTCCCTAAGTAACTAAGATTGGGTATTTATAAAAGGTGTAGTTACTTAGTATTTATCATTAATAATTTTAATGAGGGGAGAATTATAGTCCTTGACCTACCTGTTCGGCTAACGACCCTCCGCCAGTCAAGGAAGCGGTAGGTGAGAGTGGACACCCATTAAGCTGCCATTTTATAGGCAACAACCTTATACCCCCTTATAGACCGACTTCGTGAATGAGGCCTACTAATGGTAAAACTATATATATATATATATATATATATATATATATATATATATATATATATATATATATATATATATATATATATATATTAACTTATAATACTATAAAGTATAAGGGTTGAATTTTAACTTATAAAATTCTAAGGGCTTAACTTGGAATTAAAGTATTCATAAGAGAATACTTTTCAAATTCCAAAAGTTAAGGGCAAGTTTTGAAAATATTCAAAACTAATTAATTCCATAACTTATTTGTTTAAAGTTGTGACAACCCATGTTGTTCCGTTACATTTCCCCGTTACCGTTAACGGAATATTCCAGTTTATAAAAGTTTCGTTAATTAGAGGTCGTCAATGAATAAACATTCCATTTGTTTACAATTAATATGTCGTTAAGTCGTGATAAAAGGAAATAAAAACACATGACACACATTTCCATTTAATTGGAAAAAGTTAGTTTTTATTATTACGACCATTAAATCGGGTGCGACCAAAAGCCTCGTATAACGGCAGTATCGGGTAGATTCCCACTGAGCTCCAACTCCCACCCATATATAAAGGGGAGTAAACTCCATTTGGAGACTTTTTACCCTATCTCTCTATACTCTCTCTCTAGACTCGTTTTCGCCCCGAATCCGCAACCTAACGCTTCCAAATCGTAAGTCCGCTTACCCTAGCTTATTCTAAACATTATGATTTGTGTTTATAGCCCAAAAATCGGACTTAGAAGCTAGGGAAGAGGAGTTTACGGCCTAAGCTCCTCCTTAGGGCGTAAACACCTTAAATGAGGCCAAATTGACCCCAAAATGTCCCTAAATGCTTGGAAACTAATAGAGGAATTAGCCTAGGAGTGTTTGCACATTTAAAACAATCAAATTTGGGCATAAAAGAGAGTTTACGGCCCAAGCACATGCTTAGGCTGTAAACACCTCTAAATCTTGTTAAAATGCTCCAAAAACACTCCCAAACCACCCTTAGGCTTAATACAAAATTTAGGGACTTGATATTTCGGGTTTTGATCAATTAAACACACCAAAATGAAGGGACAAAAGGAGTTTACGGCCCAGGCATGTACCAGGGCCGTAAACACCCTTAAACATGTCGAAACATTAAGTTTAGTCCCCCAAATGGCCTTAGACTATTTCTATAAAATGCTAGGAAGGTATTCGGGGCTTTAAACTTCACAAAACTCAAAGAATGAGAGTTTACAGCCGTAAACTCCCTCAGGAGTGTCCTTGGGTGAGAATCCAGAGGAGCCAGTGGAGCCAGTGCTAAAAGAAGGAAAGTGAGGGCAAGAAAGAGAAGCCAGTGGAGCCAGTGGAGACAGTGCTAAAAGATTGGCGAAGAAGCTGTATGACCACAACAACAAGAAGGGTGAGAAGCCAGTAGAGCCTGAGGCCAAGAAGGAAAGTGAGGGCAAGAAAGGGAAGAACAACAAAAGGAAGGGGCGCCAAGGCCCCGAGACTTCCAAGAAGCAGCAGACAGTGGCAGTTAATGCTGCCACCTCACAAGTTCCAGCCACACCACATGCTCCAGCCTCAGCTGCTTCAAATGTTCCCAGATCTTATTCCGATAATCTTCCCAAGTGCAACAAGTGCGGTTTCCATCACAATGGAGAATGCAAGGAGTTGCAGTGCACCAGTTGCAATCGAAGGGGACACACGGCGAGGTACTGCAGGACTTACCCTCCCCAGAACCAACAACCGGGAAACAGCAACAACAACAACAACAACACCCGCAACAACAACAACATCAACACCGGCGGCAACAATGCAGGGCCTAGCCACACCTGCTATGGGTGTGGGAGGACTGGGCATTTCCGCCGAGATTTCCCTAACAACAACAATCCCGGAAATGGAGGAACGAGAAGGATACTGGCCATGGTCAGGGGGAAGCAATTCAGGATCCCGCAGTCGTTACCGGTACGTTTCCCCTAAACCACACTTATGCATGCATCCTATTTGACACCGGAGCGGAGCGAAGTTTCGTAAGCAATAAGTTTAAGCATTTATTAAAACAACAACCCCAGAAGCTCAATGAAACCTTTACGGTGGAAATGGCCAATGGGAAAACCGAATCCACGGGGGAAATCTACATCGGATGTACCCTAACCCTGAACCAACACGTCTTTCGAATAGACTTAATGCCTGTGTCCATTAGGAGTTTCGATGTGATTATTGGCATGGACTGGTTAAGCCTCTACCATGCTGAGATTATGTGTCATGAGAAGGCCGTTCGTCTTCGCCTTCCTAATCACGAAACCCTAGGTATTTATGGAGACAAACCTAGCACGAACCTTCGTCTCATTTCGTGCACCCAGGTAGAAAAGCATCTACGAAAGAAAGATTTAACATTCCTGGCCCACATAGTGGATAAAACCAAGGAAGAGACTAACATTCAAGATATTTCAGTAGCATGTGAATTTCCAGACGTATTTCCTGAAGATCTTCCGGGAGTACCTCCAGAGCGACAAGTGGAGTTCCGAATTGACCTCGTCCCCGGAGCAACTCCTCTCGCTAAATCCCCCTACCGGCTAGCTCCTGCTGAAATGCAGGAATTGTCTAGTCAACTCAGCGAACTCCTGGACAAGGGATTCATCCGACCTAGTTACTCGCCATGGGGAGCTCCAGTCCTGTTTGTCAAAAAGAAGGACGAATCTTTTAGGATGTGCATCGACTATAGAGAGTTAAATAAACTTACTGTCAAAACTCGCTACCCACTCCCGCGAATTGACGATCTATTTGACCAGCTCCAAGGAGCTAGTTACTTTTCTAAGATAGATCTACGGTCCGGATATCATCAACTCAAAGTCCGGGAAGAGGATATTCCTAAAACCGCTTTCCGAACTCGTTACGGACATTATGAATTTGTTGTAATGCCCTTCGGTCTAACGAATGCTCCTGCCGCATTTATGGATCCGATGAACCGAATCTGTCGACCATTCCTCGACAACTTTGTCATTGTCTTCATTGATGACATTCTCGTTTATTCACGAAGTGAGGAAGAGCATGGTCAACATCTCCGACAAATTCTAGAAACTCTGCGATCGGAAAAGCTATACGCAAAACTCTCCAAGTGTGAGTTCTGGCTCCGTAGTGTGAACTTCCTAGGTCATGTTGTTAGTCAAGAAGGAATTCATGTGGATCCTTCCAAGGTCAAAGCCGTCGAAGGATGGGCCGTCCCGACCACACCCACGGAAATTCGTCAATTCTTAGGTCTAGCAGGCTACTATAGGAGGTTTATTCAAAACTTCTCTAAGATCGCCAAGCCACTTACCTCACTTACGCAAAAGGGCGTATCATTCAAATGGGCGGACAAGAAAGAGGTTGCATTCTGAACCCTGAAGCGAGCCCTCTGTAGTGCCCCGGTACAATCTCTACCGGAGGGAACGGAAGATTTCGTGGTCTACTGTGACGCGTCGAATCAGGGCTTAGGTTGCGTTCTCATGGAGCGTGGAAGGGTGATAGCTTACGCATCCCGCCAAATAAAGACGCACGAAGTGAATTATACAACCCATGATCTGGAATTGGGAGCCGTGGTCTTTGCTCTGAAGATTTGGAGGCATTACCTTTACGGTACGAAGTGCACCATCTTCACGGACCACAAAAGTCTTCAGCACATCTTGAACCAGAAAGAGTTGAACATGAGACAACGAAGATGGGTTGAATTGTTAAACGATTACGAGTGTGAAATCAAGTACCACCTAGGCAAGGCCAACGTGGTAGCTGATGCATTGAGCCGGAAGGAGTACTCTAATCGTCGTGCGAAAACTCTCTCAATCGCCATCCAATCCCACTTAACCACTCAGATTAGAGCAGCCCAGTCAGAAGCCATGAAGACGGAGAACAGAGCAAGCGAAGCATTACGCGGAATGGAGAAGAATCTAGAGGTAAGAGAGGACGGAGTGTACTACTTCATGGACCGTATTTGGGTCCCTAAACTCGGAGGATTTAGGGAGGTAGTTATGAAGGAAGCCCACAAGACGCGATACTCCATCCATCCCAGCTCAAACAAGATGTATATGGACATTAAACAACACTATTGGTGGCCTAACATGAAGGCGGAAATTGCCACCTATGTTAGTAAGTGCCTTACTTGTGCCAAGGTAAAAGTGGAGTACCAAAAGCCCTCAGGGTTATTACAGCAACCGGTAATCCCTGAGTGGAAATGGGAAG